>NC_085947.1:3032803-3335833 GCF_963556715.1 Cydia fagiglandana
ATACTACAATTACATAACGTCGGCCTGTCGCCAACCTCGTAACTCCATTTCAAGGAAATTAGTAATTGCTACCTTGGAGTGCCTTGGACAACAATATTTATAGTCGCAAATCTCGTAACTCCCCCGGAGGAGTTACGAGGTTTGCAACTTAGGCCGACGATAATTACCATTGCACTGTTCCCGCGTCATCTCAGTAACGACAGTGGTGTTGCACAGCAACTGTAGGGACGCCATTAGCGGCGACTTCATACTCATTGCGAGGTCCTTCGCGATGTGCTGCTTTAGGGTCCTACAGTTTAATTCAAAATGATCGTCAATAAGTTTCTGCCACGAAAGTCGTAAAATGGAAGCTATGCGTGGAGCCACGTCAGGCGTGGCTCACTCCGCGATTTCGTCGCTTTGCAATAGGTTAGCTACAAGTACATCCGTTGCACACCAATTTTGGTGGCTAGCCATAAGCCGCGCGTGGCCACAGAATAAATAATAGTACTAGGTACAGAAGACTCACTCTCTAACAAAACGCGTCTGTCACGATCAGCACAGATATGGCCGCTAGGTGGCGACAGCGCCACGCGCGGCTTATGGCAAACCCCAAAATTGGTCGAACGGATGTACTTTTAACTACCTGTAGCAAAGCGACGAAATCGCGGAGTGAGCCACGCCTGGCGTGGCGCTGTCGCCACCTAGCGGCCATATCTGTCATGATCGTAACAGACACGTTTTGTTAGAGCAAAAAGAATAGATAGTATAGAGGGGTCCTGTCATTGTCAATTTTGTAGTCACGCTACATTTACTGCCATCTATCGACACACGATTAAAACTTAAAATAAAATTGAAAATGTATAAAATAATCAAAATATGTTTACGGATAAATGATTCTTAATTTTTATTGTTCCCTACTGACCCATGTTCTTTCACTGATATGTGTTAAAATTGTCAAATACCAAACGGTGTCGTTAACGCCATCTAGCCGAGAATAGCAAAAAGGTAATGGCGCCATCTATTCGAGAACGACTTTTCCTTGGCCGTCGAGGCACGTTTTTTTCTTAGACTTTATTTATCTTATACGGAGTTATATATATCTCTGGTTAGAGTGACTCTTCTGTACAGTAAACGGTAAAAATATGGGTGTAGACAACTTACTCAAAAATTTGTCCCATAGTTCTTAATTCACAGACAGTTATGGGACATATTTTTGAAATGATTTGTACACCCATATTTTTCCCGTTGACTGTACCTAGTACTATTATTTTATTCTGTGCCCACGTATGCAACGTATGCAATGGATTATACGAAACCTGGACCCTGAAATTTGTATGCTTAGAAACATACTTGTCATAGGGCATCAAGTTCGTTAGGTAATTGGTGCGAATTTTAGTCCTTTTCAAAATAAGACTAGGCGGCGTAGCACGGTCGCGTTTTTATCCCTTATCGCCATGCCTGTCACGTTCTAACAAGTATGTAAGTGCGAAAGGGACGCGCATAGTGATAGTCGATAAAAATGGAACCGTGCTGCGCCCGCAGGTCCAGAAATAAAATAAGAAAATGCAGTTTTAAGCGTTACAAAAACGCCTTTGGCATCGAACTAGCTCGTCCATCTATTGGTCACTTTCTAGCCTTCAAATATATACTTGTAGGTATGTACCTAACTATGTAGGTAGCGTACCTACCTATTATAAAAACAATCTCACCTAAAAAAATGCCTCGAATAATACATCCCCGACAGACCGCGAGCCACAGAAATGATCGACGATCCAAAGCCATCGCCGTCAGTCGACGCCCACGCATCTCCCAACTTGTCCAAGTTACCCACCACCATCATATCCAGATCTATAACAGTCCCACTAAACTTGTACAAAGTTAGGGCCTTAATTAACTCCCTAGTTTTCACATTATTCCATTTGCCAAGCCAAATTAGACGGAGCAGAGATACGTTGTCAAGCGGCGTGTTAAGAGCATAGTTTTTTAAGTCCATTCTGTAGAAGTGTACGTTGGGTAACGTCGCCAGTTCGGCTATAACACCATTTTTGCCATCACTTTCTTTTAAAGATCTTACGAATATTACATAAACTTGTTTTTTCGGGTGAGCTTTAGCCGCGGATTCGATTGAGCACGCGTCACGATAACTCAAATAGTTAACACAAGTTGTTTCGTGGAAGAATATTGAGTTTGTCGGCTTTGGATTCGCGTCGATCAAGCTTAGATAGTTGCCAGTGTCCGGATGGGGACAAGAAATATATTCCGGTATGTAGTCTTTTGCGTAAAATAAGGCGGGTAGAACGGACTTGTTCTGAGAGTACAAAATGTAAAGGCTGGTCACGGTGTAGCTTATGGAAAATAACGCCAGCACTAGGAAGATCTTCATAAAATATTTGCGTTGTTGCATCTTTGTTTGTTTAGTTGGGCAAATATCGCCAATCCCTATATTTTGGTTCACACTTACTGATCGAACATCTAAGAATTATTACGATTTAGCTGGACATGACAGAAGTCACTGTCATGTAAAAAGCTGTCTATGGAGTCTGCAGTTTTAACACAGTAGGGGTTTGGTAGAGGTTACTCATAGCAGAAAGTATATCTTTGCTCATAGAATGGTCAGTCATTATAATTACAGTACAGTCGAGTCGCCATTAGATACATCGGAGCGGCCAAGGTGCTCACAAATAGCTGAACACGCCTCTATTGTCAAAGCGTTAGAATGCGTGTTCAGATATTTTTGAGGGTCTCGGCTGCTCCGATATATCTGATGGCGACTGTATTACCTATTCATTTTGTATTCTGCTCATATTCTCTTTGTTCTGCTTCGCCGCCACAGAATATAGTTTGAGAAATAATTGATGTCCGAAGGGACCGCCTTGTAGGTTACCTATGACGGTTATGATCTGGTTATGATATGATCAACTGCTGGTCAGTGATCACCTCGATGATAAGGTTCAATTTTGATTGTCAAATAGTCATAAGACGTAGCTGTAAGCCTACGAGTCTGTCTAAGAAAATATAATGAGTAATGACACTGTCATACTTCATCGCTGCAGAGTTTACACAAACGGACTCGGGCACAGTTTATTTTGAGTCTATTTATTATTTAATCGTATGGCAATTCGCTTCTATTTTACTTTTGAGTCTGAATCTAAATTATACAAGTTATACAGGAGCATTCCATGAAATTGTCTACCATTTGTCCCGTACAAACGCGATTTTCTGAAGATTTGCAGGAACAATAGTTTCCTTTTCTATGACAAATGGTCAAAATTATGCGCAGAAAAATAATTGGCTACTTTAAATGCCGAAAAAAAGTCGCAACACAGGAAATAAAATGCGTTTGTACGGGACAGCCCGTGGAATGCTCCTACAACGCTTTCGTGGAGTTCAAATGAAACAGTTATTAACAAATCATTCAGTTTAATTCAACCTAAACAGAAAAATACTTAAGCACCAATTGAAATCAAACTAGGGAAAATAATGACAGAGCTCTCATTATTCTATGACCTCAACAAATAAAATATATCAAGAGACCTATAATTTTAGGTATATTAACACATTCATTGCCACCCGGCCAAAGACGTCCGCGTCAGGGCACAACAATTTCGTCAGCAGTAGTACCACGATCCCGACTATCGGGTCGTTAGGCCTGGGAACGAAATCATAAAATACCCGATAGTCGGGTTTTCGGCACTGAATGTGTCAATCATTAGGTTACAATTTTTGTTCTTTCTTTTATCAAAAACTGTTTAGAATTTTAACAATAAGCAAATAACAAACAAAAAATCAATACTCAGAAATTGCAAGTAAACAGTTGATGAAACAATGTAAAGAAAATCGCTTGCAAGTTCTTGTAAATTCTAAATAGGGCTTAACCTTTTGGACGCCAACAACCGATATATCCGCACCGTAGGTCCAACGCCAAAGACCGATGAATCCGTCAGACCTACGTGCATATGCATAAAGTTCAATTTTAGTTTTCAGTTTTGACACTTCGGTGACGTGGCGTCCGAGTGACAGCTTTTGTGTTTGACACGGCGTCGAAAAGGTTAAATTCTGCGAGAAATTGAACTGTTTCAGGCTCGGAGTAATTAACAATGGAGACGCCATGTCTAAAATTTTCGGTACAAAATAGTCTGCTGTTTTTTGCGGGGGAGGGGCACATCAAATGTATAGGTACGTCATGTCAGATAAACGTCAGTCCATACATATGGTTGACATGTGGTTGACCATTGGCCGCCTATTTTCGACAGAGGGGAACGCCTGTTAATGGCGGCTCCATTGTTAATTACTCCGAGGTTTCAGGTGTTGAATTAAAATAATAATTATGACTTATTCACATACCTAATATACCACTAGGTTTTTTTCATAAAAAACACCCCGTGTGAACATTGCACGTTCCTAATCAGTTTTTCACACTAGCCTTTGACTAGGACCAGTGAGACCAGTACGACACTTTAACCTTTTTCCAGGCATAGTACGATTTATTGACCACATGCGTGTCGATAGAATTGCAACCTTAGACGTCAGATTTAAGGTTCAAATCAAATTGTACTGTCGTAAAATGTTACACGTAGTCAAATCAATTACAAAAACATAACTAATTGGAATACACGGTGTAACATGAGTAAACCGAATAATTTTAACAGCGTATTCCTGATCATATTTAGAGACAAAAATGTCATATAAACTTTTTTGAAATTCGCCTAGTTTCAGAGATATTATTAATTAAAAAAAGAACAAGTTTTTATTGTTACATGGTGTAAAAGGCCTTTTTGATGGTGATGTTGCTGCTATGGGGCGTAGTCTAAATATCCTTATTGATAGATGTCAAAAAGTGACAAGTAACACTTTGCAAAAAGTAGGTTCTACGAAAAAAAAAATGTAAAAATCAATTTTAAGTGACAAGTTTACCAATAACATTTATTTTTTATGTACAAATACATTCAAAAAATTGAAAAAACAAAACAAAAAAAAATTTTTTTTTTGGCGAAATTGACCTAAACTCATATTACATTTTTTACTTCTTTTGACCTCAGAAATGCGTGGTTAAAATTATTCGGTTTCCTCATGTTACACCGTGTATATGCAGATTTTTAAAGAAAACCGTCTAGATTGGTGCGGTTTGGAAAAGGGTTTTTAACATTTGGCGTAAGTAATAATTATGTTGCGGTTTTTTAAAGATATTGGAGGCAAACGAACATTAGAATCATCTGATGGTAAGCAATTATCGACACACATGGATACCTGCAACACCAGAGGGGTTGAAGTCCGTAGCCGGTCTTTAAGATGGGGTACGCTCTTTCCTTGAAGGTCAGCATGATCACATTTTAATCGCTTGTTCCGTTCTAACAATTATGTAAGTGCGAAAGTGGCAGGTATAGTGACAGGCGATAGAAATCCTACCATGCTACCAACGCAAGGGCGACAGTACATTCCACAGTTTGGTCAAGACCAGGGGTCTCTAAACTGGAGCCTGGCTCCCGCGGGCCGGACGTTGGGTGTC
Organism: Cydia fagiglandana; assembly: GCF_963556715.1. Classification (NCBI taxonomy): domain Eukaryota; kingdom Metazoa; phylum Arthropoda; class Insecta; order Lepidoptera; family Tortricidae; genus Cydia; species Cydia fagiglandana. Next base: position 3,038,292 of record NC_085947.1, read on the forward strand.
GGCGGGCCGGATTGAAACGCGTCGCGGGCCGGGGTTTGAAAACCCCTGGTCAAGACCATGATGACCTTCTGCCAGATTTTAATTGACTTTCATTTTTTACATTAAATGTAATGGCAAACTACCAAGACGACTAACAAGATGGCTAACGACAACTCATTTTGCTGCGTTGATCTCAGAGACAGGTTTAGCGCTGTACCAGACTAGAACTAAGAAACATAAAGTAGCATAGCATTACAGAATATTGCCAGAATAGCGCAATCTACTTTAGCTGTAAAAGTTGTGGCAAAAATTTTGATACTACGCGTCTCAGGGCCACTTGCGCCATCCCACTAACTCCCCAGTTAGTTACTTTTGCACCATTTCACTATCTCGGGGTTAACCAGTTAAACCTGGAGTTACCATGGTTACCAGTGCGATTAGGTTTAACGGTTTAACCATTTAACCCCAGGTTAGCGGGATGGTGCAAGTGGGTCTCAGGGCCACTTGCGCCATCCCGCTAACTGGGGTTAACCAGTTACACCTGGAGTTACCATGGTTACCAGTACGATTAGACACAGGGTTAACGGTTTAACCATTTAACCCCAGGTTAGCGGGATGGTGCAAGTGGCCCTGAGACCCACTTGCGCCATCCCACTAACTGGGGTTAACCAGTTAAACCTGGAGTTACCATGGTTACCAGTACAATTTGACACTGGGTTGACAGTTAAACCGCTTAACCCCAGGTTAGCGGGATGGTGCAAGTGGGTCTTAGGGCCACTTAGGGCTTAGCGGTTCAACCGTTAATCCAGTGTCAAATTGTACTGGTAACTCCAGGTTTAACCGGTTAACCCCGAGATAGTGGAATGGTGCAAATGTGGCGCCTAGGGTAGTATTCCATCTGTCCAATTTCATTGTCCAATGTGAATTTTGTCTCACATTTTGCTTACTGAGAGAGTGAGACGCAATGACATTGAGATGGAATACCCTCAGAATTGAAATCTAGCAAAATCAAAGACATGTTGGTATCTATCGACCTAGTAGGGTGATTGCTCAGTTATTGGCCACTACATATTAATTGGCCACTCCTAACAAATCAGAAAGAAACAAGCCAATAGAAGTCTTATTGTTACGTAGCGGTCAATAAGAACTATAGCCAGTGGGGAGACACTCTTGACTTCGGGCAAACTCGGCTCCGTTCGGCTCAGCATTGCTCCGAGCAATTGAATAATTATTAGGGTTGGCACCACTTGACGTCCTTGAATTTTGACAACCCTAAATAGCTGAAAGGGATAGTGCCATACATTAGAAAGGGACAGCATGAGTCGTCCCTGAATCGCTGTCAAACTTCGGTTTTGTAGGAAGTGTCCCTTCTGTACGGTAGTACTATTATTTATTCTGTGCTATCCTCCTAAGGCTAGTTATCTTCAAATTTAAATCATATTCAATTTGAATAGAGTCACATTTGTTTTGTGTCGTTAAATTTTCAAACAAAACCAAAATCAACTCTATTCTCTGCACTGTAGGTTCAAATTTCAGTGCCTTAGGAGGCTATAGCAGTCACCCTATACGAGATTTTACAGCTTAAGGAATTATTTTAGCAGCGAAGGTGTTACATGAGAGGTCTAAAATTGGATACAATCTACCTAAAGCCTTATATCTATTGACTTAAAGTTCAAATTTGTTCTTCAGATCTGCGATGTCGTCTTCTGAGCAGTGTTCTACAGTCTTACAGTGTTCGAGGAGACTGTTGAGCGCTAGAAAAAAAAAACACATTGTTAAGAAAAAAAGTTTAGTGCGGATAATGGGGTTGGCAACTGTCAAAGGTTTGCATAGATGGCGCCATCATAGCTTGCCCCTTTTTCTATGAGATTTAGCTTTAAGGGCAGGCAAAAACATTGACACATTTCTAAGCAAGCTGTGCTGGCGCCATCTGCTAAATACTTCGACCGGCCCCATTACCGATTCGCAAAATGCCCTTGTGGGCCTTGTGGGTCTTGTGTGTGGGTGGGTGTTGATAGAAACTCGAAGTTTTTTTAGTCTAAACTTTAGACTCTAAAGGACCATGCGTCAAAATGGTATCGTCTTGGGTCGTCCCATTCATTTTTCGTCAAGTTCTTAAATTAGTCCTATTCTGCTTTCGTCACGCATTCTACATTGAAAGCCACCGACGAATGTAGAAATTGGTGGCGAAAGCAGAATAGGACTAATTTAAGAACTTGACCAAAAACGAATGGGACGACCCAAGACAATACCGTCAAAATGGTCCAAAAACCAACAGAGTTGAGAATTAGGTCATTAGATAGGTACTTCAATGGCCTTCATTTCGTTCTAGGGGCACGCGGAAGTCCATTGCAGAACTGAGATATTTATATATAAGACAATTCTCAAGAATTGTTAGGAATCCACCAAAATAAACGTATTGTGTTGCTCTGAAAACAAAGAAACGACATTTAAAGTCTATTAATTGGCATGTCGATTCCCACTTTACATTTCAAGCTATTTTATTTGTTTTATTTCACTCTCCGGGTTTATAACCTCACACCAATCTTTTTGCAAAACAAATCCTGTTTTACCGATAGAGCAGCAATGGCGGTGGCAGCGCCATCTGTTGGTCCCGCCAAGCAAACTTCCACTTTACCGACAGAGTCATGCATTGTAGACCATTCAAAGAAATCTTATTTCTTTATATCTCCCCTCCACGGAAAGAAAATTTTTTACTATAGAAAATTTTCAAGCATGCTACGATTATTATTTTAATCTTCTCATTTACACAGTTGCTGGAATGAGTTTCGTGATATGAAAAAGATTCGACTCCAACTTTTTGTGGCCTGTATCAATTCTATATATAGAATTTGAAATTTTTTCTTTGATTTCAAAAGGTCCAATCTTTAATTCATCCAGTTTTTTGTTTAATTTGTGTCCATTTTCTACATATACCATATCACCTGTATTGAATTTATGGCATGTTCTATTCTTGTCGTATATCAATTTATTATAGTTATGAGACTTAATTGAATTTTCGAGTGCAAGTTTTTTGTCTTTCATCCAGTCATCTACTGCTTTATCTAGTTTTAATTCGTTTGGCAGCAATGAATCATCTGAGCCATCCAGAAGGTATCTTGGTGTGAAACCAGTGACTGTGTGTTCAGTATTGTTATATTGGTTCACATAGTCGTGAGCAATTGTTGTCCAAGCAATCGTATTCCCGTTTTCGTTCATTTTACATCTTATTTTGTTTACAAGAGTTTGATTGAGTCTTTCATTCAAACCGTTAGAGAATGGTGCATTTACTGCTGTGAAAATCAGCTGTATTGAATTTGCATTTAAGAAATCTTTAAATTCCTTGGAATTTATGCCTGGATATTGGTCAGACAGGACCATATTAATTTCATAATCTTTTATTACATTATTTATTAGTTTTATGAAGTCCTTTGCACTCTGAGTCTTTGAGGTCACTATATATGCGTATCGCGTAAAATGATCCACTAAAAGGTGAAGGTATCTTTTTGTCGAGCGCGATCCACCAAAGCCGCCAATTGTATCTATAGAAACGATTTCAAAGGGCTTAGTGGCAGGACCTAAATGCGACATTAAACCATATTTAACTTGTCTTCTCGTTTTATTCTTTATACACACCTCGCAGTTTTTACATGTATTAGTGATATTTCTAGTCATATTTTTTGCTGTATATTGTTTTCCAATTTTCATCTGCAATTGTTTTACACCTATGTGACACATATTTTCATGTACTTTTTTTATTAGTTTTATGCTAAATTCTTCTGACAGTACTATTTTTTCAAATTGTCCAGTCTGAATCTATGGTAAATTTTATCACCATGCTGTTGTACCCATCTAGGCACTGTTTGTCCATTAGATGTTTTAACATTTCAATTTTTTTAGTATCCTGCACCATTTCAAACCTTTTACATTCATTCTCAAATTCCTTAATCCACTGCTCAACATTTGTTGTTTTTCCAGAAAATTTCTCCAGTAAAAACCGTTCAGCTATTTTCCCTAAGTTTTTACTAACAGGTTCTGTATTATTAGTATTATTATTTGAATGTTTCGTTTCACTTATAATTTCGTCCAAATATTGATCATCAAACTGTACATTTTCACCTTCGTCTAAGTAGATTTTTCTCAATTCTTCAGTTAGTGGGATCCATAATTTCCGTGTTTGATGTCTTTTTTTTAATGAATTTTTTACTTTCTTGAATACATCCGTAATCGTAATACCAGTGTGTTTACTAGCAGGTTTCAAATCGTCAGGAACTTCAAACACACGACCATCAGGTACTTCGATTGAGGTTATGCATATTGTATTTGTTTTTCCTTCCGATCCCGTCGCTAGTACCTCGAACGTAAATCTTAACTTTTCCATGTTTTTATTTTTACTAGAAATGTCGTTTTATAAGACAATTCTCAAGAATTGTTAGGAATCCACCAAAATAAACGTATTGTGTTGCTCTGAAAACAAAGAAACGACATTTAAAGTCTATTAATTGGCATGTCGATTCCCACTTTACATTTCAAGCTATTTTATTTGTTTTATTTCACTCTCCGGGTTTATAACCTCACACCATCTTTTTGCAAAACAAATCCTGTTTTACCGATAGAGCAGCAATGGCGGTGGCAGCGCCATCTGTTGGTCCCGCCAAGCAAACTTCCACTTTACCGACAGAGTCATGCATTGTAGACCATTCAAAGAAATCTTATTTCTTTATATATATTTTAGTCAAAATGTTGTCACCCTTATTAGCTAGGCAATAGAATCCAAGTAAGTAAATTAATTGCTGCAGGATAGATGTAAATTACTAATATCTCGTGAGCATCGTTTAAATAACCTGATAGAGATTTCGTTAGTGCGACGTAGAAATCACTACACACTCCAACGCCATCTAGCGTAAGTTTGGTAAACTCTTCTGTATGAAACTATTTACAGATGCAAACAGGTAAGTATGAGACCGGTGGCAAGATGATCAATCCTCAACCTTAATGCTACGAGATAAGATATAGTTTCACACTATACTCACTTTGCTTGTCCTTGTTGGAGAGGAACATAGCCAGCGCCGAGAACCTCTTGACCCGGCTCAGGCCGCGCAGGTATGACGTCACGGTGTGCTGCGCGTACTTGCTGACGTCACCGTGCAGCAGCTGAAGGAACTCCGAGAGAACGGGGCTTTCTAGAGCGTTGTCGAATATTGATGGGATCTTGGACGGGTCTATGATCTGGAAAAGGATTTTTTTTTAAATAACAAATACAGATTATCGACGTAGTCCCACAGTAAAACCATAGAGAAATGTAGTAAGACAAGAGTGCTCACTCCATACATCACTTTTGGTACCAAAAAGACTATTATTTTCATAGTCGACATCTAGCATCGAGTAGCGGAATTATCAGTACTTTAAGTAGCAGTAGTAGTACTGTCAAGTGACAATAGATGTAGCACCGACCGGAAAGTCTAATGCTCAACAACATAAGCCAATAACTCTTGCATGAACTGGACACTGTGGGTCGGCGGCACCATGTTTTCTTTTAGCTTGGGATTCTGCCAGGTATAGTTCGATTTGTAACTGGCCAGTTCGATTTGTAACTGGCCAATCCTTTGTCCATTGTTAAGTAAATCTGCATCGGTCACTTTAACCGGTTATTGAATTACAACTCCTATCGAAATTGCAATAAGATTTCATATTGAGCCAAATGGAATAATAATTTGCCACTTCTTGTGTGGTCCCTCGACTCCGTCTACGGTTACTGAGTGCCGGCGAGTCGAGCGCTACAGAACCAGTCTAAAATGTGTCATTCTTCTTCTTCTACTGCCATGCCCTAGCGGGCGTCGGCGGCCACCTTTGCAAAGTCTTCTCTATACTCGGCCAGTCTTGTTAGCGTGGCCGCGTCTTTGATGTGTCATTGAAATGCGTAAAAACGGCGCGTTATCGGAGAGCGCACCTACACTGGTTTTTTGAGCGTAGGACTAGCCCGCGCTCAGGTGCCAATTAGAATTTATACGACCCTTTTTTGCAGGTGCGGTTTTACTTAACAATAGATAAAGGATAAGCCGTTCGGGGCCAGCTACAAATCGAACAACTATAAATACTCACACTCAAATAATCCGCCTTGGCGCGGTCGTTTCCCCTCAGCATCTTCCACTCCTGCATGAACTGGACACTGTTGGTCGGCGGCACCATGTCTTCCTTCAGGACCTCCTTCTGCGTCAGGTCCGCGAGCAGCTTCTCTGATGCTGGACTGGTTATTTCTATGTTCTGCAAGGTAAGACATTGTATCTTAGGCGGGCGTGGCTCACTCCGCGATTTCGTCGCGTCGCAACAAGCACATCCGTCCCACACCAATTTTGGTGGCTAGCCATAGGCGCGTGGCGCTTGCGCCACCTAGCGGTCATATCTGTCCTAATCGTAACAGACGCGTTTTGTTAGAGAGAATCTTCTGTACTACTATTATAATTAATTCTGTGTCTCAGGTAGGTATTCCACCAGCCCAATATCTTGGTCCATTGGTGCGTCTCACTCTCACTAAGCAAAATGTGAGATGCAAATACACATTGGACAAATAAATTGAAGTGGAATACCACCCTTAGGCACTGGTCCCACCGCGAGCTAGTAAGCTATGAGCTATCGGCTATAAACACGAACAAAAGATAAACACTCCCGTGTAAATAAAAGAGACACGGCGATATTTATAGTTACTCGCCCAGCGGTGAGCTATAAATATCGCCGTGTCTCTTTTACATTTTGTGTTTTTTTTCATAGCTTACTAGCTCGCGGTGGGACCAGTGCCTTAGCTAATAAAAGTTATAATTACATTTTGGAATGAAGCCTTTATAAGGGCCTCTGACAGTCTGAGACTCAGGAGTATAGAGACATTATGCTCACCTTGACTTCAGCCTTCACATCCCCCGCGTTGTCTATGAGGTGTGTCTCCTTGGTCTTGTTGTCATTGTTGTTGGAGTCCCCGTGGGACAGGGTGTCTTCTAGTTCCACGATCTGTAGTCTGGTCGCAGGCTTCTCTGGTTCAGTCCTGCCGAGGGGTATCGCGCGAGATATTATGCTCACCTTGACTTCAGCCGTCACATCCCCCGCGTTGTCTATGAGGTGTGTCTCCTTGGTCTTGTGGTCATTGTTGTTGGAGTCCCCGTGGGACAGGGCGTCTTCTAGTTCCACGATCTGTAGTCTGGTCGCAGGCTTCTCTGGTTCAGTCTTGCCCAGGGGTATCTCACGAGATATTATGCTCACCTTAACTTCAGCCACATCCCCCGCGTTGTCTATGAGGTGTGTCTCCTTGGTCTTGTTGTCGTTGTTGTTGGAGTCCCCGTGGGACAGGGCGTCTTCTAGTTCCACGATCTGTAGTCTGGTCGCAGGCTTCTCTGGTTCAGTCCTCCCGGGGGTATCTCGCGAGAAATTATGCTCACCTTGACTTCAGCCTTCACATCCCCCGCGTTGTCTATGAGGTGTGTCTCCTTGGTCTTGTCGTCGTTGTTGTTGGAGTCCCCATGGGACAGGGTGTCTTCTAGTTCCACGATCTGTAGTCTGGTCGCAGGCCTCTCTGGTTCAGTCCTGCCGAGGGGTATCTCGTGAGATATGCTCACCTTGACTTCAGCCGTCACATCCCCCGCGTTGTCTATGAGGTGTGTCTCCTTGGTCTTGTGGTCATTGTTGTTGGAGTCCCCGTGGGACAGGGTGTCTTCTAGTTCCACGATCTGTAGTCTGGTCGCAGGCCTCTCTGGTTCAGTCCTGCCGAGGGGTATCTCGTGAGATATGCTCACCTTGACTTCAGCCGTCACATCCCCCGCGTTGTCTATGAGGTGTGTCTCCTTGGTCTTGTGGTCATTGTTGTTGGAGTCCCCGTGGGACAGGGCGTCTTCTAGTTCCACGATCTGTAGTCTGGTCGCAGGCTTCTCTGGTTCAGTCCTGCCGAGGGGTATCTCGCGAGATATACTCACCTTGACTTCAGCCGTCACATCCCCCGCGTTGTCTATGAGGTGTGTCTCCTTGGTCTTGTGGTCATTGTTGTTGGAGTCCCCGTGGGACAGGGCGTCTTCTAGTTCCACGATCTGTAGTCTGGTCGCAGGCTTCTCTGGTTCAGTCCTCCCGGGGGTATCTCGCGAGAAATTCTGCTCACCTTGACTTCAGCCTTCACATCCCCCGCGTTGTCTATGAGGTGTGTCTCCTTGGTCTTGTTGTCGTTGTTGTTGGAGTCCCCGTGGGACAGGGTGTCTTCTAGTTCCACGATCTGTAGTCTGGTCGCAGGCCTCTCTGGTTCAGTCCTGCCGAGGGGTATCTCGTGAGATATGCTCACCTTGACTTCAGCCGTCACATCCCCCGCGTTGTCTATGAGGTGTGTCTCCTTGGTCTTGTGGTCATTGTTGTTGGAGTCCCCGTGGGACAGGGCGTCTTCTAGTTCCACGATCTGTAGTCTGGTCGCAGGCTTCTCTGGTTCAGTCCTGCCGAGGGGTATCTCGCGAGATATACTCACCTTGACTTCAGCCGTCACATCCCCCGCGTTGTCTATGAGGTGTGTCTCCTTGGTCTTGTTGTCGTTGTTGTTGGAGTCCCCGTGGGACAGGGTGTCTTCTAGTTCCACGATCTGTAGTCTGGTCGCAGGCTTCTCTGGTTCAGTCTTGCCCAGGGGTATCTCGTGGATTGGGATGGATTTGAGGGCCCTCTGTAGCAAAAAATGTATGCTAGTTAGTCAATCGTTTTTAGGAGAGTTTTCACTCTATGGGATACAAATTCCTTTGGTAAAAATTGGTATCAGAGTTCTTTTTGTTTTCGTGATTCGATCAATGGCTTCACACTTACAGACTGCAAATTTACTGTAACTAAGTTTTCTTACGTTTAGACACTAAAGTATACAGGTCAAGTTTTACTACGACTCAAACCCAAAAATAGGAAAAAAAAAAAGAATTTGTTGTAAAATTTACAAAAATATTTATCGCCATTTAGGGATTGGTCCTTAAGTTAACGTTGTTCAGTATCATGACCTGATATAGGGTTATTTTTTTATGTCAATATATACTCTCAAAGTAAAGACTTACCCCCTTATTCATAAAACTTTACGGGACTGGTTTAGTTAAATTATGTTTTATCCCTTTATTGCAAATACATAAGACAAAATGACAGATAAGGACAAACAATAATTAGCTAATTGAGGTTTGAGGCGCGTTTATGAATAAGGGGGTTAAAATACACTGGTAATTTTACCTTGGACCTCAAATGAGGTGGTTTCTTGACAGGTTTGATGACAGTAATGCCCTCTCCGACTCCGTCCCTCCACCTCTCTAGCTCGCTGGGTGGCTTGACTTCTTTCACCGGCTCATCCTGAAGTTCTATGATCTTCGGCTGTCCGGTCTTCGGGAAGGGTTTGGTTTCACTGGTCGGGGTCGAGTTGGGTGATGACTTTGATTTCAGCTGGAAAAAAAGAGTTAAGTGATATAAATTAATTTAAAAGTATTTAAACTAGTAGTTCGCCCAAACCGAGAACTCGCGGTTCGCCAAAATGATCAATAATTGAATGCGCACTGCACTACTTAGTCGTCAAAGGATCGAAAACCGCGCACGATTTATTGCAAGATCTGTGCAGAGCAACTGAATAAATAATAGTACTAGGTACCGAAGGTTCACTCTCTAACAAAACGCGTCTATTACGACAGATATGACCGCAAGGCGCAAGCGGACGTCCGTTCCATAGCGGTGCGCGGCAACCACTACTGCTAGACACCAAATTTGTTGTGGTCCGCATGTACTTGTAGCGACGCGACGAAATCGCGGAGTGAGCCACGCCGACGGAACTGTTGAAATCTGAAACTAGTTAAAACTCACCTCAACCACGTGATCTTCGGCTGCCTCCTGGCCGCAACAACAAAAGGTGGATTTCATATCACAAGGAAATTCTACCAGTCAACACAGTGGACCGCTAAATTGGGTTTAATGCTGGGGCAATAAGTAAACTCAATAAGGCCTAGTTTACTCTCTGGGTTGGAAGGTCAGATGGCAGTCGCTTTCATAAAAACTAGTGCCTACGCCAATTCTTGGGATTAGTTGCCAAGCGGACCCCAGGCTCCCATGAGCCGTGGCAAAATGCCGGGATAACGCGAGGAAGATGATGATGATGACTAGGGCAATAAGTAATTTGGACCCACTCTCTAAGTTACCTATTTCATTGGTTTTAAGGTATGGTAGGGAGGTTGTGGAAAGCCTGGCAGACTGAAACTTACCTGCTTAGGCCTACTTGCAACTTGCACCATTCCACTAACCCGGGGTTAACCAGTTAAACCTGGAGTTACCACGGTTACCAGTACAATTTGACACTGAGTAAACGGTTTAACCGCATAACCCCGGGTTAGTGGGATGGTGCAAGTGGGCCTTAGTATCCATACTTTTCCTAAGGTCATCCCGCAGCTTTCTCGCTAGTGACTTGAGGACCTCATTGAGGTCATGTGAAGCAGGTCAGAGGGTTACAAGTCGCTGTTCTGAGTCACGGCCATAGTCCATTCTGATATTTATTTCATAAATTTGAGTGTTTTACAACTTACACCTATAGTCCCAATTCTGTTCTAAAGGTCATCTCTCTGTTTCCTCGCCTGTGAATTTTGAGGCTCCAACTTTTTTTCGCAGGTGTAAATACAAATTACGTGTCTCACCCCTCGGGCTGCGAAGGCCGTTGGGGATGGGGTGGTATGTGGGACTCGCTCCTCCCGTACTTCCTCTGTTACTCAGAGGGAGGGGAGCCTCATTGAGGTCCTGCGAGGCAGCTCAGAGGGATCCGAGGCGCTCTCTGGCAGTGCCGCGCCGTCAGTTGGCCTTCACGTAAGTGACGTCGAGGTAGGTTGCTGTGGTACTGTGGTGCCCTAGTGTTTAGTTCCCATTCTGTTCCTAAGGTCATCTCTCTGCTTCCTCGCCTGTGAGTGGTGAGGTTCTAACTTGAGGACCTCATTAAGGTCCTGCGAGGCAGCTCCGAGGGATCCGAGGCGCTCTTTGGCGGTGGCGCGGCGCCAGTTGGCCTTCAAGTAGGTGACGTTGAGGCAGATTGCTGTGGTATTTATTTGGCCCTAGAGTTTCACTACTTACCCCTTTAGTCCCCATTCTGTTCCTAAGGTCATCTCTCTGCTTCCTCGCCTGTGAGTTGTGAGGTTCCAACTTGAGGACCTCATTGAGGTCCTGCGAGGCAGCCCGGAGGGACCCGAGGCGCTCTCTGGCGGTGGCGCGGCGCTGGTAGGCTTTTACATAGGTCGGGTCGAGGCGGATTGCTGTGCTGCAGTCAGTCTCGGCTTGGTGTAGGCTGCGGAGGTAAGTAGATGTTAGAAGAAAATGTCAAAAATTGGCGTCTAAATGAATTAAGGTAAAATTATTCATTTCAGGAAATTGGAAATATCAACCTTTTCTTAGTGGTTAGTGGTGTAATAAAACTTTCTCACACAATAAATATTACAGATATAGTTGTAGACTCCTGAGTGTATAAAACAGATAGGACTAGGAGTAAACAAAATTTAGAATTTGGTAGTTTTAGTATAATTTTCATAATAAAGAAGTAGAGGACTTTTAGAACTTTTTTTTTTACTTTTGAACTATTTTTGTTCAGCTCTTTTTGTTATTTTATTATTTAACGAAGTTGTGCACAAACGGTGAAGTTTGGGATCCCTACAGTAGATGATTTTGTCAACCCTGAAAGGTTTGGTGCTAGGGCTTCATTAGTTTCATTACTGACTGTTGTAAAACTAGATGTAGTGATAGAAGAACTGTATTATTTGGTGGTAAATTTACCTGTCTTTTTTGAGATAGCACAGTCCTCGGTTGGCATAGTATATGGCATCATCCTTTACAAGCTCTATGGCGCGGTTGTAGCACGCTATGGCCTCATCCCATTTCTCCATCTTTACGAAACTGTTGCCCTGAAATAATTGAAATTATTAAAAAAACTGGACAATTGCGAGTCAGACTCGCGCACCGAGTTCCACACTTTTTAGAATTTGTTGTTATAGTTTCTGCTACTGCAAAAGTACATCGTCTATGAACATTTCTACCGTCTATCTATCTATCACGGTTCATGAGATACAGCCTGGTGAAGGACAGACAGACGGACAGAGGAGTCCTAGTATTATGGTCCCGTTTCTGCCCTTTGGGTATGGAAGCCTAAAGATTATATACAAAGTTACAAACTGACACTGACATTGCTGATATGTGATTGACATGTTGATGACCCTAGATCAGTGGTTTACAAAGTGTGGGTTCCAAAGCCTTTACTAGCCTTAAAACAATACATAGCAAAACATTTTGTTTGTACTAAGGGGCTCGCGTCATGACAAAGTTTGAAAAACACTGACTTCTAGATGATAGGTAGTTGAGTTACCATCAAAAGCCATCATACTCACTCTCTCTTTCTCATGATGGGCCTCCTGCCGCAGCTTGTCCATCTTAGCTGACTGGCTCTTTTTGCTGTCCAGGGATGTGGGGCCCACATCTTCCATGTCTATTTCCTCACAGGCCTTGTCCTGAAAACATGATGCAGGTTTAGTGTCACCAATAGACACACCGAGAAAAAAAAACCGAATACAAGATGGAGAGATGAGCTACGAAATTCGACAGATACTGGTGGAGAATATCACAGAATAGGAAGGGATGGGAAAAACTGGGGGAGGCCTTTTCCGCACACGCGACATGCAAATAAATATATTAAATTGAAAAAATTATTAAATGTGTAAAAAAAGAATGAATTAAAGGCCATTACTATTACTGGTCGCTTAAGGAGATACTTAAAAGTAATCACTTTCCAATGTCAGCTAAGAAAAAAGTTTTCAACTTGTGTATCCTCCCATGTATAACCTATGGCTGCCAAACTTGGGCACTGACTCAGAAACATCTCCAAAAGCTTAGAACCTGCTAAAGAGGAATAGAAAGAAGTATGATGAACATTACATTAAAAGATCGTAAAAGAGCAGATGAAATAAGAGCAAAAACGAAAGTAGAAGACATAATCAAGAAAGTAAGAAAGTTAAAATGGCAATGGACAGGCCATATGACACGGGATAGTAAGGAAAAATGGACCAAAATAATTACAGACTGGCAACCACGAGACGGTAACAGAAAAAGAGGTAGACCAATTAAAAGATGGATGGATGACATCAAGTCGATAGGGGGCGCCACCTGGACCAGAAAAGCCATTGATAGAAAGGAATGGAAGCAGCTGGGAGAGGCCTATGTGTCAGAAGACACGCTGAACACTAATCCGGTCAATATGATGTGTTAGTTTTTAAGTAAATTTGTTTATATATTTAATGTAATACTGTTTTAGTTTTGGTAATTAAGGCTATTATGACTATTACTAGCTTTAGGGTCCATTTCAACCAGAGATGTACAAGGGATTTGTTTTTATGAACCAATAGAATTACTGCATGCTGAGCGAGGAAAACAAATGAAGTGATTCTATAGGTTATGGTAACGCATCCTTGGTCAAAAAGCACTATTATCATCTTTGAATTGAAGAGATGTTTCAAGAAGTTAGCAACACAAGTAAGTCATCCCTTAATTCTTTATAGGGCATCTTTAGATATTATATGGCTAAAATGATCCCTACATCATCTTTTTGCATCTGTCATATCACTGGCCCAATATTTCAGGGCAGGGTTATATGTTTCACTTGTATCAAAAGGTTTGAACATTAAGCTTAGAATATTTTTTAAAAGTGGGAAATATGGTTTGAACATTGTATCAAAATGTAACAACTTTGTAATATCGAGCCAGCGATATCTGATACATGTTTAAATTATACGAAACAACCACAATAGTACTTACAACATCAAAATCGTCCCAGGCTTTGTAGTCAGACGACGGAATACGTTTCTCCACCTTCTTTTTAGTTTCAACAATCGGTTTCTCTTTCCTCGCTTTACTCCTCACTGGGGGTAAGTCCTGACCTCAAAAAGGTTAATATACGTTAACAATTTCAGTCGAGGACCACTTAGAAATGAAGAGATATAGAATATCAAGAGTACAAAGAAAAATACACCGCAATTTCTCAATCCTAGCGACGCAGTTAAGACCAAATACATTTCTAATTATTACAGTATTAAAACCGTGACAATGATACTAATATACATAGCTAATTATACCAGCTAGTGATTTACATGAGAAATATAACCGTAAATTACTGTAAACCTGCTCAAATTCGCCGTTCAAAGCGGCCTCTTTACGTTTCATTTCAACCTCCCAGTTCTTAAGGTCTGTGAGGTATGTTTGAAGATTTTTTACGTTATCCCGGCAGGCCTTCTGGATCTCAAAGGCTTTGTCCATTTTTTTCTGTACTTCTAAGGGTGGGAACGGGTTTTTGTTACCTTCAATCACAAAAAATAGCGTTGTTAGATCAATAGCAATCGGTTGTCAACGTGAAATAGTTTTTTCACGTTGTCATGGCGCTGGCTTCGTTCGGAAACGTGTTTTCTTTAGCTATTGACAGTGTAAGTGTTAATTATTTATTGTGCGAAATATTTTTTCAGTAATTATGATTTCGATATTATTAATCAATTTCGTAATTTTTTAGATGTTTTATATTACTATCACCGAATATTAAGTTACTAAAAAATATCAAATACAAATATTAATATATAAAAACTGGCCATGTCTGTTCAAAAACTTTCGTAAACGCCATTAAAGTTTTTTCTTTTATTTAATTTTTTTTGGCTTAAACATTTTGGCAAAAATATAGACCGGCCAGTTATAGACGGTCAAACAAGTTTTTCAGCAGAACGAGGCGCGAAATTAAAATTTTCTATAGGACGTTCACTCTTCGCGCCTACATTTTTTTGCCGCTCTTTTCTACTGACGGAAATAGCTTGACAGAGTATATTCGCTAAGTACGAGACGGATTCGCACACCGACGGCTCCGTATGGTTCATAAACACTGAATTTTTTTTTCCCGAAAACAATAAACTGGATAGAGGCACTAACTTAACTTTTGCTTTGCCCCTAAGTTTTTAACTGTTAAATGCAAATCTGTAATCGAAGAAATAGCATAGTTAAATAATGCGACTCCGTTCTAGATCCTCATTTTATGTTTCTTGGTCAACGGGAAGTAGATTAATTCATCAATGACCTTTTATATTATTATTTGTGAAGCAGGCAGGCAGTTGAAATAACTGATAATGCCTGTATCTAGAGCCATCAACCGAGTTTTCAGTGTTGAGTAGAGTTTGCATTGTGCTTGTCTAGTTTATTCTTAAACTAATTGACACTTTGGGCCGATACTACGTCCTCTAGGAGTTTGTTCCAAGCTTTGACCACTCTGTTGCTAAAGAAGTGTCTATGAGGATATAGCATAGGTTTTATGTTTACTTTTTGTATAAATAAAACAGAAACACTTGCAAAGGTAAAATAATTAGGTTTGTAAAAATTCCATTGGGCCCAACCTTGCCCTGCGACACCTAATTGAAATAATTACGAAGACGTTTAGTGAGCAAACGTTACGTTATATATAATTAAATTTCGCCATCGCACCGTGATCGTGCTCATCGGCGATGGATTGAACGAGGATTCTGGGCCGCGGGCAAGGTCGGAGTTGAAACTAATTTAGTTGCATGGACAATATTGTTTTAGAAATTATTTGCAGCAGTAAAATGAACGAGTCTTTCTGAAATGCGCGTCCACCAGGACCAGTTTTCTTTGCACTTCGGGTAGGAACGTTTCCATAGTTCGTTTTTTTTAGCATTAGAAAGAACTCCACAGAAGCAAGCGTGCAGTTTTTATCAGGCTCTTTAATTGTTAATAATTATTGAATTATCTAATGTAGCATGGTCAATACCTAGTATACCTACATATAATTTAATTCAAATTATTACCGCTAGAAGTGCCGGATTTGAAACCACAAGCTTACTTTTGCGAAGTTCTTTCTAATGCTAAAAAAACGGACTGTAGTTTAGGATCTGGCGCCATTAGGATTTGAGTTAGTCCCTCAAATCCTCGTGGAACCTATCATCAAAACTGAACATTGACACACTTTAACATACAGTTATGTAACTGAACGAAAAGCAATTACTCAAACCCGCTTTAGTTAGGTCATACTAAGCAACTTTTATCATGGAACCAACCCAGAAAATGCGAAAAAAAATGGACTCCTATAGGAAATTCAACATCAGACCTGCAAAATGTATAAAACCTGCAAAATGTGTTTTCGGGGTTGGTTCCATAGTAAAAGTTGCTCAGTGTGACCTAAACATTAACGGGTTTGATTAGGTAATTGCTTTACATTCAGTTACATACTGAGCGGCTACCGCGAAAACAGAAATTCGTAAATTGCGGGGATCTTTCTCTTTTACTCTAATGAAGGCGTAATTAGAGTGACAGAGACAAATCCCCGCAATTTGCGAACTTAGATTTTCGCGGTTATAGCCCTGTATAGAAGTGGACAAGTCGCTAAAGGTGAAATACCTATGCATGTGTCGTTGAAGAGTTCCGTTTTGGCAGTTTTGGTCTTCATCAGCATTTCCACTTCATCAAACGGCACTCTTTTGTATGCAAATACATGGAATGTATGTGATTTAAAGAGTTTCCTCAATTCCTTATGGACCCCATAATCAGAAATGAGTTTGGATAAAAATGGGACCTACTTAAAATAAAAAATATATTTCTCCAAACGACGGAGTTCTGAGGCAATAAAAACACTTTTTTTGAAGTCGGTTAAAATTAATATTATAGTTATGAGATATTACGTTGCAGTATCTGTTAGGCTTTGGACAGAGCAGCATGTAGGACATCTATTAGATATTTTTTAGACATCACCAAGATACGATAACGATATGTTTAAGATCTAACCTGTCAAATTTGACATTTGCGCGATTCTGGAGACACTCTTGAACGATTTCCTCAGGATATGACTTAGAGATCCAATTCACATCTAATATATATCTTAATCTTAATCTAACGTAAAGGTGACATTGGTTGCCCGAATTGCGCTGCAAAAGAGAACTAGTTGATATCTAAACTATAACGTATCTAGAATGGATCTAGTACGTGTCGTCTCTTGTGAATATTTTGAAGTTCGAATACGGCAGTAGGTCTTTGGTGTCGGAGGCCAAGATCCACTTCGGGTCGTTGCGCCACAGCAAAAAAAAGTACCCCTTAGGCCTTAACGTTTAATCTAATATACCACTATGAAAGCATTCAATTACCGAAAACTAATATTTACAGGGTTGCCAACTCCAATTTTTTTTTACCCCTGAGCTCAACTTAAAAACCCCTAAAACTGTACTGTTTGGAAAACCCACTAAATAAAAAATAAAAGAAATTATTATAGATTTTCCAAATTTAGAACATTATTATGATTTTCAACCGGTTCCACATTTTAATGATCATACATATGAACGTTATACATAGATGGTCAAGAAAATCTTGTCAGTGGAAAAAGGCGCTAAATTCAAATTTTCTATGAGACGAAATCCCTTCGCGCCTACATTTTTTCAAATTTGCCGTACTTTTCTACTCTAAAAAAAACCCTAAAAAACCACTAAAAATATTTAGCCCCTAAAAAACCCCTAGCTGGTTAATTCCCCCCTAAATTTAGTGGTAAAACCACTAAGTTGGCATCCCTGAATATTTATAGCCTTATAGCGGCTCGCAGGGGGAGTGGAACCCACCACTTATCACAGAAATAAACTACCTATTTCATTATGCGTATGATCGCGTGAAATATTAACCAAGCATTTCCTAAATTACCCGCCTTCAACAGACTAGGTACAAATAGCAACACTCTTTCTTAACTGTCCATCGATGGACCTTATTTCAAAAGGCATAAGGTCCACCGATGGGCAGTTAATAGTGTGGGCGATGGTACAGTAGCTCTTCAGAGCCAATTTATTTCCAAAAGATAGTCATGTGAACCGAATCTCGAAGGTCAGCGACCTTGACATGGGCCGAATTCGAAAACACGCGAGGTTTGGAAAGCAATATGGTAGGTGACTAGGTGTTGAACTTGTTTTGGTTGCAAATGAGTCGGGTTTTTGAGTAACCAGTGTAATGTGACCCCGAGAACCTTAAGCGCCACTTTGCACCATCCCACTAACTCGGGGTTAACCAGTTAAACCTGGAGTTGCCATGGTTACCGGTACAATTTAACCGCTTAACCTCGGTTTAGTGGGAATGCGCAAGACGCCGTATATGAGATTTCAATGTGATAATGAATATAATGAATATGAATGTGAATAATATGAATGAATAATGTGTAACTAGTCTTAAAATGAATAAGATTT
Source organism: Cydia fagiglandana (assembly GCF_963556715.1). Taxonomy (NCBI): domain Eukaryota; kingdom Metazoa; phylum Arthropoda; class Insecta; order Lepidoptera; family Tortricidae; genus Cydia; species Cydia fagiglandana. The sequence continues at coordinate 3,056,522 of NC_085947.1, forward strand.
TTTGATTTTTCATTCGGTATCATGTTCTGATTAAGAAAAAGTAAGAGAAAGTTATAAAAGAAGCGAAAAAAACTTTTTAATGGGGTAGGTCGTCAGATTACACCATTTTTGTTACACCTTGTATACAGGGTGGAAAGGTAACGCTACGTCTTACGTAGGCGAACAACGCGCGAACGCGGCGCGGCGCGGCGCGGCGAAATCAATCCTTTGATGCCCATAGAAGTGTCCTACGTAAGCGATCTCGTTGCGAACGCGGTGCGGCGCGATTTGCACGCGAATGTCAGGCGGCGCGGCGCGGCGCGGCGCGGCGGCGGCCGCTTTCGCCGCGCCGCGTTCGCGCGTTGTTCGCCTACGTAAGACGTAGCGTAAGTCGGGCCCTGGAGGGAAACTAATTAAATCCTTAAGCCGGTTTATTTTACTTAAAGGAGACATTCCTTTATTTTTTAAAAGAACAAAACTGCATTCCAAAATTTTCTAAAACTCGCTTGCCTCGCCCGGGACTCGAACCGACTAAAAATTCCAAAAAATAAAAACTCGCAATTTTATTTTACTAGTCGATACAGTTAATGTTAATGATAACATTTCTCCAAGAAACATTAGGTCTTACACTCGTCTGTCGTACAAAATATCCATAAAATCTAATATTTAGACAAGCCAAATTGAAGAAAAAAGAAAAATACATTGAATGCAGTTCTGTTTTTTTTTAAAAATAAAGGAATGTCTCCTTTAAGTAAAATGAGCCAGCTTAAGGATTTAAGGTGATTTCCCTCCAGGGCCCGACTCATCTTTCCACCCTGTATATACTAAATATTGTACTTATATATTATATTCGTTCGACTCACTTATGTTTGGTGCTTGGATTAATACTGAATACCCCTTGGGGTAAATTATGGCAAAATTACTTGCAGTAGATGCGTAGGCGCGCGCTTACACGCATAAGGCCCGGTATATATTTATTGTATAGTCTGGCAAATACAAAGTCAGTAAGTAAGAACAAAGAAAACTATACTCAGCCCTTTCTTTTGGAAAGTACTCGTAAATAAAAGAAGCTTATATTCTTTTCCCATACATAAAACTTAAGAAGTTTTACGTAAAATATTTCGGAATTTAGGATAGTTTCCGCATATTACGACATACATATATATACATATACATATATATATATATATATATACATATATATATATACATATATATATATATATATAAACAAAACATGTGTTTTATATGTATAAAAAACAAAAGATAAACATTATCCTGTTGTTTTTATGATTGATATTTTTCCGTGACCTCTATTATTATAATAAAATAAGTTGGCTACAGCTACGAGGAAGCTAGCAATGTGAGTGGATAAGATCATCATAAGGCGAAGAAACTACACGAGAATTTAATGTTAACCTTTTGGCTAGTCTGGTGGGGTAAATTTTATAAAAAGGTCCCTTCTGTGGACAAGACAGCAAAAGTTAACAAACCGGGACATATATATCACATTTTTCTTCTGGTGTCTCAAAAACTGATAAATGGTATCCCCATGTAAGCACAAAAATTAACTATTGATTCTTTTAACTTTGCCATGTCTACAGTAAATACTTTAACTATACTCACTCGTGTACACTACGCCTATACCGCTGTTATTGCAATACATTGCGCAAAAGTTAATTTATTCGATTACTTACCACCCTAACGCTACGTCTTAAGTTGCTAACACACTATCGCACCGCACCAAGGTCATTGTGGGACGCACCCATAAGTAAAAGGGAGAAAGCGATATCTCTTTCTCCCTCTTACTTATGGGTGCGTCCCACAATGACCTTGGTGCGGTGCGATAGTGTGTTAGCAACTTTACGTAGGCGAACAACGCGCGCCGCGCCGCCTGACATTCGCGTGCAAATCGCGCCGCACCGCGTTCGCAACGAGATCGCTTACGTAGGACACTTCTATGGGCATCAAAGGATTGATTTCGCCGCGCCGCGCCGCGCCGCGCCGCCTGACATTCGCGTGCAAATCGCGCCGCACCGCGTTCGCAACGAGATCGCTTACGTAGGACACTTCTATGGGCATCAAAGGATTGATTTCGCCGCGCCGCGCCGCGCCGCGTTCGCGCGTTGTTCGCCTACGTAAGACGTAGCGTAAGTGATAATTGAAATCCTATTGAAACTATTCACTCACACCCATTATAATGCTTTATCCGATTATACAGTAATTTGAGGTAATGATTGTAGTTTAGGCGGTAATTTTATATTGTAATTTATTTATAGGGTATTTTTTGCGTGAATTATAGGTACGTAAATGTTGGTAAGGGGTCATCCATTAATTACGTCACACGAATTTCTAGGTTTTTTAACCCCTCCCCCCTTCCTTGTCACACTTGGTCACATTTGGCAAACCCCTCCCCCCTAGTGTGACGTCACATTTTTTCTACGAAATCGCCAAATCTAATTAAGTAAGTAAGTACCTAAGTATTATTAATATTTTATCAAAATATTTTTGACGATATAAATATTAGTAATTTTATAACCCAAAACTGCTTAGGAAAGAAAATTAAACGAATAAAAACGATTATCGCTTTAAAAACTTGTTATTTATGTAAATGTACAGCGAATAAAATAATTTAAATACCTACATTTTCGGTTACTGATGAAGTTAAAGTGACGTCACAAAGTTTGGGTCTCCCCCCTCCCCCATGTCACAATATGTCACATTTTCTTGACCCCCTCCCTCACCCTAAACGTGTGATGTAATTAATGGATGACCCCTAAGTACATCAACCTATGTATTAGGTACTTTATAATTTGAAAGTTTATAAAAACGGAAAAAATATATTAACACTAAATTTGAAAGTCAATGTAGCCGAATACGGGCACCATAGATTAGATTAGATTAGATTTATTTATTTCACAACATATGATTACAGTACAAATTACATTAATGTCAATTTATAAGAATCTATATTGTGATCGTCAGAAATAAATTTAAATAATAGCAAAATAGTCCAAATTAATTAATTAATTTGGACTATTACATATTCGTAGCTACAGTTTTGAAACGTATATATTTTCAAATTTTGGATATTAAAGATATAATAATATATCTTTAGGCCGATATTATTGGCCAATTAGTTATTAAATCTTATTTTGAATAAATGAATGAAAATGTTAATTTTTAGGCAACATTGGCCCATAGATTAATACGTTATATCTAGCATACCTTCATATTAATTACCTATTAAAACTAAAAACACACAATTATGACTTTTTTGCATAGGTATATCCGCTTCATAGTCAAAAGTTAAGAGTCAATCACTCAAATTAATGGATTTAATTTTTGAAGGCTTGCTTTTGTAAAAACCAATGTTTGTATCTAAATACCTATAAGCTATAGGTGAAACGAGGATTCCTCATGCAATTCATCAGCAAAATGAATAGCTGCTAACTATTTACACTAAGGTGGTGGTACTAGTGTTCGACATGCTAATGCCCAATAGATGACACCCTGCTGTCACCTCTATTGACAATGACTAAGTTTCAAGATGACATGTACTGGGACCGCGTCGAGCACCAGTACCATCACCTTATACTTAGGTAAAAAAACGGGACAAGTACGAGTCGGACTCGCCCACCGAGGGTTCCGTACTTACATATTAGTATTTGTTGTTATAGCGGCAACAGAAATACATCATCTGTGAAAATTTCAACTGTCTAGCTATCATGGTTCATGAGATACAGCCTGGCGACAGACAAACGGACAGACGGACAGACGGACAGTTGAGTCTTAGTAATCTCGTTTTTACCCTTTGGGTACGGAACCCTAAAAATTAGAAAAGTAATTAAGAATTTCGAACCCCATACAGAAAAATCAGAAAGAAATCCGAATTTCAATGTGTAAAACCTCGCAATTTTGGAAATCTTTCGGCATCGGTACATTCAGTACCTCATTGATTTAATAAAAGCAGTAACTACATTGAGGTAGGTTATTGTTTCTAAAAATGGGCTAAGTGTGTGTTGTCTAAGCCTGCACGTGATTTTCTATCTAGTTGCAAAAACGGCTCCAAGGTCGATGTTCCACATAGATGACATTTCGCTGTCATTTGTCTTACTTTGGATTAATTGAATGATGCACTGCTTTGGTAACCCATAGACAAAGGGAACGCTCCCTTGTTTGTTTATCAATCAAACGAGCAGACAAATCATCTGATGGTAAGGGATTACCGCCGCCCGTGGACACCCACAACACCAGAGGGCAGAGGGAGATGTAGGTAGAGGCAGAGATGTGACTTATTTGAAATACTTGTATTTAAAATGCAAATACAAAATGCAAAATACCTATTTTGTGTTTTGTATTTAAATACCTTTTGAAGAAAACTATTTTGTATTTTATTTGAAATAGTTTTTGGGAGCTATTTTCTATTTTCAAAATACAAAATACTTTAGCTATAGTAGATAGGTAATGTAAGTAGGAGTTACAATCTCTTCTTTATGTTACAATCCTGGCAACTCTTCATTCTTTTAACATGGAACTGTTGAATCTGTTTAGTAACGTCGCACATGGCCACAAGCGTAGCGAGTGGTTAAAAAAGTGGAATCTTGAGTGTTGCGAGGGTTTCAAGGCACGAGAGGAGAACAAACTTTTCTGCCCTGGTGAAACACAAACGAGACGTTTTCATCACACTAACGAGAGGCATTATACTAGCTGTAAAACATTACAAATTAATGCTTTAAAAGTTGGCCGTCAAAAACTATCATCCATACCTACATCCTACCGGTTAATATGAGCAAACAGCTATAAATTTGCACTTTAGATAGAGGATTGATTTCAAAAAATAAAGAGTCTTTTCAACTCGGAAATTCCGAGTAATACTTTTTAATTCAGACTAGGTATTCACTACTCAGAGTACCTTTTATCGCAAAGTATTTGTAATTTGAAAATACCTATTTCGTATTTTGTATTTAAATACAAATTAAAAAACTATTTTGTAAGTTGCATTTGAAATAGTATTATCAAGGAAGTATTTAAATTTTGTATTTAAATACTTTTTATAAAGTATTTTTCACATCTCTGGGTAGAGGTAGGTATATTGTATGTATTCGAACCTTTAGGTAGGTACTTATATTAGAGATAGACTATGCTAACTGCACAGAATTTGCAGTAACCGAGTGTGGAAACGCTATTAAAATCCTTCTATACATATAATAAAGCTGTAGAGGGTCGAAAGTCTGTACATGGAAGATATTTGAAAAAAAGTTGGCTGGGGATACTTAGAATCGATAACAGAACACGTTCCAACAGTTTTTAGAATTTTTGTCTGTTTGTCTGTTTATCTGTTTGTCTGTTTATTTGAACGCGCATCACGTGAAAACGGCTGAACGGATTTTGATGCAAACTTTACTAATCTGTCGAGAAAATCTCCGGCCAGGTTATAGGCTATAAAAATTCAACCCTTAAAAGGGGGGGTAGCCACAACACTTGCTTGATTTAAGTTTGCCCCTGAATCTTATGGCGCTACTTAGGAAGGAGGGGCAAACTTTTTTCAAATATGTGCTACCACTATTGAGTACCCTGGTAAACTAACAGATGGCGCTGAATTTGATACGTAGTGACATGAATACTTGAATAGCCACCGAGGAAGGTTTTTGCCAAATTAACTCTAAGTTTAGATGAGGGGGGTACGGACATCAATAAATTTAATTGAATAATTATGTCGGTTTAATAATATACAACAAAACTAAACGACAGTAAATTAATTACCCCTCATTGCACAGTGACATCTTTTTCACGACTACCCAAAAAAAAAGAGAGAGAGAGTGTATTGTGTTTTCAGCGTCCATGTTTGTATGTAGGTATAATATATATTTATTTATCTGAGTTTCTTTATTACACCTTAAGTTCTGAATGCCTTAACCTTAGCCCGACGTACGTGCCACGCTGTACGCTTCGCTTACCAAAGCCGGGCGCCGAAGGCGCCCTCATACTCAAACCTTCGGACCAGTGCCGGATTAACCAATAAGCAAAACAAGCACGTGCTTAGGGCACGTTCAGGGGGGGCACCAAAATGCCAGGTTGAAAAAGTAGAACAAATTTTAAAATTAGGGACAAACACATCGTTTTTACCACACGATTTTTTTTTAGCTGTCCAAAAGCTAATTTGCAAAAATAATGGCGCGTAATTCTTTGGGAAACAATTGGTAGCAGTAGAAGAGTCGTGATTACATGCATTGATTCGATTTCAACCCACTCTTTCGCGGTTCGGCGTTAGGTCTTATGCGAGGCCTTCTGCCTTACGGCAAAGTTGATCTTCTGCCTTAAATACACTTGGGCGTCGATCCAAATCCAAGCTTTCCTCTTTCGCAGCTGGGCCTACTGCCTTGCTCACACTTCGCCAATTCAATTCAGTTGGTCAATTCCAAGCTCTGCTTTCTTGCATCTTTTATGCATGTAAACAACCTCGCTGAAACCCTTAAATATCGAGCCCTATGCGAAGCTAGGCTGATAGAAAACTGTCCCATCCCTTCTTTGTATGAAATCCTGGATTCGCGCCTGGTTGGGACTAAAAGTAAAATTGCGTTTTTTATATCGAAAAATTTTCGCGCTCGCTTCGCTCGCGTTTTTAATAACTTTCTAAGGTATGATAAAGGTGACATTCGGGTGGCTACTGCAGCAGCATTACTCTGTTGTAACGTTACTGTCAATTTTAGTCATAACATGATGTGACTAATTTCCATACTAAAAGTAAAAATGTACAACTGTCTATCATATTGCGTTTTATATCGAAAAATTTTCGCGCTCGCTTCGCTCGTGTTTTCTATCACTTTCTAAGATATAATAAAGGTGACATTCGGGTGGCGACTGTAGCAGCATTATTCTGTTATAACGTTACTGCTGCAGCACTGTCAATTTGCGTGATAAAATGATGTGACTGATTTCCATACTAAAAGTAAAAATGTACAACTGTCTATCAAATTGCGTTTTTATATCGAAAATTTTTCGCGCTCGCTTCGCTCGCGTTTTCAATTACATTCTAGCCTAAGATATGATAAAGGTGACATTCGGGTGGCGACTGCAGCAGCATTAGGTACTCTGTTGCAACATTACTGCTGCGGTACTGTTAATTTTCGAGATAAAATGATGTGACTGATTTCCATTCTTAGCTGTAATGCGGCAATGAACTTCACTCAATTTACCAAAAAAAATAATGTAATCTTAATGACCCTAGGGAGAGGGGGTACCATGGTCTAGAAATGCTTAGGGCATCAAAATATCTTAATCCGGCACTGCTTCGGACTTAACCCGACGTACGTGTCGCGCTGTACGCGTTCCAAAGCCAGGCGCCTTCGGCGCCCTCATACTAAAAGAATCTGACGTAGCCCAACAACGTGGCGCGCTGCACGCGGTCCAAAGCCAGGCGACTTCGACTTTCTCATACTAAAAGAGACGTACGTGACACGCTGTATGGTTACCAAAGCCGGGCGCCTTCGGCGCCCTCATACTCAAAGAGTCGGGCGTAGACCGACGTACGTGACACACTGTGCGTGTTCCAAAGCCGGGCGCCTTCGGCGCCCTCATACTCAAAGCGTCAGGCGTAGACCGACGTACGTGACACGCTGTACGCGTTCCAAAGCCGGGCGCCTTTGGCGCCCTCATACTAAAAGTCAGGCGTAGACCGACGTACGTGACACGCTGTACGCATTCCAAAGCAGGGCGCCTCCGGCGCCCTCATACTCAGAGCGTCGGGCGTAACGTACGCGTTTCAAAGCTGGCCGTCTTCGGCGCCCTCATACTAAAAGAGTCGGGCGTAGACCGACGTACGTGACACGCTGTACGCTTGCCAAAGTTGGGCGCCGAAGCCACCCTCATACTCAAAGCGTCGGGCTACGCCCGACGCACGTGGCACTCTGTGCGCGTTCCAAAGCCGGGCGCCTTCGGCGCCCTCATACTAAAAGTGTCGGGCGTAGACCGACGTACATAATACGCTGTACGCGTTCCAAAGCCGGGCGCCTCCCTCATACTCAAAGCGTCGGGCGTAACCCGACGTACGTGACACGCTGTACGCTTGCCAAAGTTGGGAGCCGAAAGCACCCTCGTACTCAAAGCGTCGGGCTAAGCCCGACGCACGTGGCGCGCTGAATGCGTTCCAAAGCCGGGCTCCTTCGGCGCCCTCATACTAAAAGAGTCGGGAATTGCCCGGCGTATGTGGCGCACTGCACGCGGTCCTAAGCTAGGCAACTTCGACTTTCTCATACTAAAAGAGTTGGGCGTAGTCGGACTACTACAAATCTCGCTTTAAAAAGTATGAAACAATAAGATAGAATTATTTTAAGAAATTATCATGCAGGAAATTATAAATGTTATAATTTTTTGAATAAAAAAATACAGCGTAATATAATCTACTATTTTTTATATATTTAGCAGCTTACTGACACTAACCGAATTCCACGCGGGCGGAGCCGCGGGCACAGCTAGTTGAAAATATGACGTATAAGTATACAAGGTCGCCAAAAAATAAGTGCATTCCCATTGCCAGTGCTGAGGTTGTGGGATTAGGTATATGAGCAAATTTTTACTATGTGACCAACCCCGAAATTGCGAAATAAAAATTTGGCTGTTTTGGCCGGTCCATTTTCTATCGGAGGGTAAATTTTTTTTCACGATTTCGGGGTTCCATATTTTGGCCACCGTGTAGTGACACTTCCCGATTATCAAAAGTATGATTTTAATTTTTGAAAGAATTTTTTAAGATGCTTATTTTTAAAGATCAATGGGACAAATTCGGGAGATTGAACTGTAATTTTATTAACGTACCTAGTGGCATCAGTGACCGACAGGCACCTATACCTATAACCGACACTTTTATTATTATTTATCCAAGCCGATTTTATACTACACTGTACTTAGCTGCACGGTGTTGCCATATCAAAAAATCGGCTTCCCACCCTTATTTTCTTGGATGAAAAATTAAAGTGTCGGTTATAGGTGGTAGAGAATGCCTTAGGGGTCATCCATTAATTACATCACACGTTTAGGGGGAGGGAGGGGGTCAAGAAAATGTGACATATTGTGACATGGGGGAGGGGGGAGACACAAACTTTGTGACGTCACTTTAACTTCATCAGTAACCGAAACTTTTATTTAAATTATTTTATTCGCTGTACATTTAAATAACAAGTTTTTAAAACGATAATCGTTTTTATTCGTTTAATTTTCTTTCCTAAGCAGTTTTGGGTTATAAAATAACTAATATTTATATCGTCAAAAATATTTTATTAAAATATTAATAAAACTTAGGTACTTACTTAATTCGCTTTGGCGATTTCGTAGAAAAAATGTGACGCACACTAGGGGGGAGGGGTTTGCCAAATGTGACCAAGTGTGACAAGGAGGGGGGGAGGGGTCAAAAAACCTAGAAATTCGTGTGACGTAATTAATGGATGACCCCTTATGGCATTAAGTCCGCCTTTTGTACTATAAGGTTTTTCTTTTGTGTAATTAAGATTAAATAAATAGGTTCCTGTCGGTCACTGGTGCCATTACGTTACCTCATCATCATCATTGGCCTTCGAGTCTATTACAGACTATACAAGCAACAAGCAGTGTCAGGTAGGGGGACAACGTTTTTCGTGGCTGTGTAAGCATATGGGAGCGGCAAACACAACCACAGGCCTGGCAAGGTGCCCGTGGCGAACAGGAGCACAGCAGAAGAAAAATAATAGTACTACCGTACAGAAAGGACACTTCCTACAAACCCGAAGTTTGACAGCGATTCAGGGTCGAATCATGCTATACCTTTCTAATATATGGCAGTATCCCTTTCGGCTATTTAGGGTTGTTAAATTCATGTGATTATCTTATCTGTGGTCGTGCACGCACAAGGAAGTCAAGTGGTGCCAACCCTAATAATTGCTCGGAGCAATCCTGAGCCGAACGGAGCCGAGTTCGACCGAAGTCAGGGGTCTCCCTACTGACAGGAGTCGGGCTAGCATATGGAAAAAAAAAATTAAGTACTAAGTTAGATTTATCTTCATTACTCCACAACTTTTTGCTCGACACCCATAAGTCACAATTACGTGTGATAAAGATTAAGAGCTTACCGTAAGAAATCTTTTTTTACAACGTGCTCTAATGAAGTGATATCACAATCCGGATGTTTGGGTGCTGGCGCTGCCAATTACGCTGTCGATATGACATCACTATTTATGCTGTCACTGTAAGCTTAGGTTCTGTTGTATTTATTAATATACTGTTAGACCAAGAAAAGTCGGCAGCGATATTTATAGCCCTCGCAGTGCAAGTGTCATTTATACGTCATAATTTCATTGAAGTTTGACGTTTAAAAATAACACTGGCACTACGGGGGCTGTAAAAATCGCTGCAGACTTACTCTACCCTGTGACCTATGGACCTCACGAGCAATTTTATATAAAATTCAAAACTGAATAGACAACTAAAGTCCGTCAAGCCATTTCCATCATTAGAAAAAAAGCGGCAAATTTAAAAAATGTAGGCGCGAATGGTAATCGTCTCATAGAAAATTTGAGTTTTGCGCCTTTTTCGATTGACAAAGTCGTTTGACCGACTATATTACAGTTCCATATACAAAATTATTGAACCAGTTCATGTGTAGGTAATGTTGAGAAATCAACCTCTAAAGAACAGCCGATAGCAGTTTAACCCGAGCTGAACTACCTTCTCTCTCGCTCGGTCAATTATCTCAATAAATAACGAGGCATTCCACAAAAGGTCCACTTTGTCGTGGAAGTGACGCGTATTGTCAACTAAGCTTTATCAATTATCATGCAGATGTGTTAAAATAATAGCGACAACTGCGACACGTATAGTCGTATGGTTTTAGAATGTCGGGAGAGATTACCTGCTGATTAATGGCATTGTTAGGTACCGTAAAACGGGGTGAGTAAGTTTCGCGGGGAGAGTTGGGTTATGAATGGGGAGAGAAGGTTTGAGAGGGGGTGAGAAGGGATTTTAAGGCTACTGCTACAAAAATAATGTATTCCAATTTAAAATGGGGCTATAGTAATACGCATAAAAAAAAAAATCGATCCAACAATCTTCCAAAATCACCTTTGTATGAAAAACCCTCTCACCCCAAATACGAGGCACTACGGGGTGAGGTGGGTTTTCCTCTTTATCGTCAAAGTTATGAAATGGAACTACCCAAAATAAAATACAAACGTCCGAACCACTTATTATATACACCATTCAGTTTTCACATGTAAAAATAAAATTTTATCGAGGTTTGAAAGTCAAACACCCAACTCACCCCATTTTACGGTACCTCTTGTTAGACCTGTTACTGAAATAGCCTGATAAATACGAAAGTTTCCGAGAAAATACGATGGAAAACAATTGTACTACATCTGTAGAGTTAGACCAAGAAAAGTCTGCAACGATTTTGATAGCACACGCAGTGCAAATTGTTATTTTAAACGTCAAGTATCATGAAATTATGTCGTCTTAAATAACACTTGCACTGCGTATGCTATCAAATCACTGCAGACTTTTCTTGGTCAAACTCTCTATATACCTACATATGATCCATAAGTCATAAGCTTAAGATATAATTATGGACATAGCCATATTTAAAACAATTGTGACCAACAGCGTGATGTGTGTTTATTATGTCAGTGATGATTATATCACATAGATTACCAGAAAAGAAGTAGAGAATATTTTTTTTTATCAGATGCAATGAGGCTTCCACGGTGACCAGAGGGCTGGCCAATATTTTGTCCAACAGATCAGCTTTGCCATCCAGCGAGGCAATAAATTAAATAGATCATTTGAAAAATACTTATATACCTATTTTACTGGGATTGATTTTGGACCATAGTTCTATTGTAAGTTGTGGACTAATGTTACCTAATTTTACGGATTACCGTATTACTGATTTATTACTGATGATCTCTAAAACTCGGCATCCGGTATATTTTAATTGGCCACTCATTAACTCAATTTAAATGAAAAAACCCACAACTTACCGGGCGGCGTGATCAGCCGTATTAAAATGATATTATGACAGCTGTGTATTACAAAAAAATGATATTACGTAAATGTAACTTTAAATTTGTTCATAGCTAAATAAGTCAATGTTTTTAAGGTTCCATAGTTAACAAGAAATTCTCTGTTGCCCACTGTTTCTGAACGCAACCATAAAAGACCGAATGGTTTTACTCGTGTATCCAGTCACCGACTCACTCAATCTCTTCTTTCTCAACAACTCCCACTGTTAACATCGCTGACATCGCTTTATGTAAGTAATAAATGTAATAATTTAAGTTTTTATGAAAAATACATATTTTTCTTTGATAAAAAGTGATTTTTCATAACCTACCAACACCCGCCGAATATATTATAGAAGTTCGTTTGTATAGGGTATAGGTTTCATAGAAGTTGTATAGGTTTCATAGAAGATGTATAGGTTTTTCAGGCGGGTCAACTATTCTTGCAGATGACTGTACCATTGGTCTCCTAGTGCTAATAACAATGGCTGAATGAAGATGGCACTGCGGCCTCTGCGCAAGGCCGGTAGCGATCAATGGCGATCATATCAGTGAATTATATCGATCAATTCGTTATAGTAATGGATCACGACCGACTATTGACCTGTTAACAATATTTATATGGTTTATTGGAGTCGTGGGCGGGCGCGATGGGGGCTATTCTGTTTTAGCGATAGATCAATATGATAACTAAGAAAAGTGACAGAAACGCAGTTCCAAAGGAGTTAAAACTTTAATTCTATAGTACTGTGTGGTACTGTAAAGGTGATAGATGCTCCTTAAAAACCGAAGCACTTATGGGATCAATTCGGCATCGCAAAACGATTAAGTGCGTTTTTTTTCAGTGACCGTTTGATTGGGATCCTAAAATTTGGATTAGTTATAGCAACTAAGTACCACCACTATTTCTTGTACATATGAACCAAAAGCACAGTTTAAGTACGAGGAAGGTGCCTTTTAGACCCAGTAGTCCAACCTCGAACAATTTATACATTCTCGTTCGAAATTAAAAAAATCGAACACATTTGCTTGCGCAACGGCTGCTTGGGCGCGCTTAGCTAAGCGGGTTTACGCTTATCTCATCTGTCGCGTCGTCACTTGTTTTTACCCGAGATCCGCAAATTTTTAGGGTTCCCAAAGAGTAAAAAAATGGGAAGGAACCCATTACTAAGACTCCACTGTCCGTCTGTCTGTCTATCCGACTGTATGTCCGTCTGTCGTCTGTCCCCAGGCTTGTATCTCATGAACCGTGATAGCTAGACAGTTGAAATTTTCACAGATTTATTTCTGTTGCCGCTATAACAACAAACATTAAAAAATACGGAACCCTCGGCTCGGTGTGCGAGTCCGTCTCGCACTTGGCCGGTTTGTTTTTGGTCGAAGTTGGATTATAGGTACCAGAAGTATCGAGCCCTCGAGAATAGACCCCGTAAGGTGTACGCGGAAATGTGCACCCAAGGCGATGTCAGTGAACCCTGACCTGCGCAGTCATCGATGCGCAATGCGCTTGCGGCTAATCCCATTCAAATACTCGTATTCTGTATGAAAACGAGTGTAAGGGGAGCCCTGAAAAGAAAATAAAACGAAACGAGAAACGCCGATAACGAGATAAAGATAAAGATAAAAGATAAAAAATAGTTTATTCAAGTAGGCATATTACAATGCGCTTATGAACGTCAAATAAACCTAAACCGGCTCCAACCACCGTACACCTCTGCCCCGAGAAGATAAAATAAAAACGTGCAGAGTGTATAATGTGGAATGAGTTGCCTCCTCAGGTAGGTATTTAAATAAAAAATAAGTTCAAAAACTAAAACCCGACTACTGCAAATCGCGCTCTAAAAAGTATGAAACAAGATAGAATTCTTATCTGAAATTATCAAGCAGGAAATATTATAAATGTTACCATATTATTATATAAAAAATACAACGTAATACAATTTACTAAATTTTTTATATATTTATAGAGATTCAGAGGATCGCCGTGGTCGTATGCCACGATTATAAACTTAAAAATAATATGGCATACGACCACGGCTATCCTCTGAACCTCTGTAAATATATAAAAAAATTAGTAAATTATATTACGTTGTAATTTTTATATAAAAAAATGGTAACATTTATAATATTTCCTGCTTGATAATTTCAGATAAGAATTCTATCTTGTTTCATACTTTTTAGAGCGCGATTTGCAGTAGTCGGGTTTTAGTTTTTGAACTTATTTTTTATTTAATTAATTTTGGGGTCATGATTTCGTTACTAACTTTTTGAAGTCACTTTATATTATTTTTGCGAGGGCGTCCTCAGTACAGAAATGCACGAAGTAGTATGAGGGCGCCGAAGGCGCCCGGCTTAGGAACGCGTACTTCGGGCTACGCCCGACTCTTTTAGTATGAGGGCGCCGGAGGCGCCCGGCTTTGGAACGCATACGTCGGGCTACGCCCGACTCTTTTAGTATTAGGGCGCCTAAGGCGCCCGGCTTTGGAACGCGTACGTCGGGCTCCGCCCGACTCTTTTAGTATGAGGGCGCCGAAGGCGGCCGGCATTGGAACGCGTACGTCGAGCTACGCCCGACACTTTTAGTATGAGGGTGCCTTCGGCGACTTTGGAACGCGTACGTCGGACTACGCCCGACACTTTTAGTATGAGGGCGCCGAAGGCGCCCGGCTTTGGAACGCATACGTTGGGCTACGCCCGACTCTTTTAGTATGAGGGCGCCTCCGGCGCCCTACTTTTGAGCGCGTACGTCGGGCTACGCCCGACACTTTTAGTATGAGGACGTCGAAGGCGCCCGGCTTTGGAACGCATACGTCGGGCCACGCCCGACTCTTTTAGTATGAGGGCGCCGAAGGCGCCCGTCATTGGAACGCGTACGTCGGGCTACGCCCAAACACTTTTAGTATGAGGGCGCCAAAGGCGCCCGGCTTTGAAACGCGTACGTCGGGCTACGCCCGATTTTTTTAGTATGAGGGCGCCTTCGACTTTGGGTCGCGTACATCGGGCTACGCCCGACTCTTTTAGTATGAGGGCGCCGAAGGCGCCCGGCTTTGGTACGCGTACGTCGGGCTACGCCCGACACTTTTAGTATGAGGGCGCCGAAGGCGCCCGGCTTTGGAACGCATACGTCGGGCTCCGCCCGACTCTTTTAGTATGAGGGCGCCTTCGGCGCCCGGCTTTGGTACGCGTACGTCGGGCTACGCCCGACACTTTTAGTATGAGGGCGCCGAAGGCGCCCGGCTTTGGAACGCATACGTCGGGCTACGCCCGACTCTTTTAGTATGAGGGCGCCTAAGGCGCCCGGCTTTGGAACGCGTACGTCGGGCTCCGCCCGACCCTTTTAGTATGAGGGCGCCGAAGGCGCCCGGCATTGGAACGCGTACGTCGAGCTACGCCCGACACTTTTAGTATGAGGGCGCCTTCGGCGGCTTTGGAACGCGTACGTCGGGCTACGCCCGACACTTTTAGTATGAGGGCGCCTTCGACTTTGGAACGTGTACGTCGGGCTACGCCCGACTCTTTTACTATGAGGGCTCCGAAGGCGCCCGGCTTTGGAATGCGTACGTCGGGCTACGCCCGACTCTTTTAGTATGAGGGCGCCTTCGACTTTGGAACGCGTACGTAGCCCGACACTTTTAGTATGAGGACGTCGAAGGCGCCTGGCTTTGGAACGCGTACGTCGGGCTCCGCCTGACTCTTTTAGTATGAGGGCGCCGAAGTCGCCCGGCATTAGAACGCGTACGTCGGGCTACGCCCGACACTTTTAGTATGAGGGCGCCTTCGGCGCCCGGCTTTGGAACGCGTAAGTCGGGCTACGCTGGACTCTTTTAGTATGAGGGCGCCGTAGGCGCCCGACTTTTGAACGCGTACGTCGGGCTACGCCCGACACTTTTAGTATGAGGGCGCCGAAGGCGCCCGGCTTTGGAACGCGTACGTCGGGCTCCGCCCGACTCTTATAGTATGAGGGCGCCGAAGGCGCCCGGCTTTGGAACGCGTACGGTACGTGCTTTGTAAAAAAATTTACTGTTTCATACATTTTGGCTGATCAGGACTTCTATACCTATTCACGTTATAAAAAAATGTTGCAGGACATTATAAAAACACCATGTATAGCGGCCAAACAAATTTCTTTTGCGAAAACCTTCTTGTGTCTCCGTAGTCGCGTAACACGCGGATAGATTCCAGAGCGCTTGTAGGTTCATAGTTCGAATTACCTAACCGATAAATAAATATTTTTTTTATATAGCGCTTGCAAGCAAAGCCGGGTGCAAAAGCTAACAATATTTGTATATTTGAAATGTGCTAATTGAGCTCTTTAAAATGATGTATAACACGTCATCATTACATAATTTAATTTTTTTGGTTCATGACTTTATGACCTCTAGAGGGCGCCGTGTTCATTTTTTTGTGACGCCATATAGCCTATAACCAGCGGGCGATTAAGACGATTCGAATGACATATCGTTTGTTAAATTATAATAAGTACTTTAGAAGTTATGAGGGAACAGATGAACATACATACATACATACATACATACATACCCACATACATACCGGTCAAAATCATAACCCTCCTTTTGCGTTGCCGTAGTCGGGTAAAAATAAACAAAATCTACCCTCAAAAGGCTCCTTAAGCCAGTTGAGGTTAGACGAAAACATTACATGATCATATAATGTAGGTTAAAATCAGGTCAGTCAGGCCTATTCGGATTTCGAGATAATAACAAGATCTAGAGACGATTTAGAGATCAACTAGATCTACATTAGATATCGACTAGATGTGACTTGGATATCTAAGTCATAACTTGTCGAAATCGTTCAAGCGGACCTCCAGAATCGCGGAAACGGCAAAATTGACATATCTATCTTACAATACAAATATCTTTAAATTATCCATATCGTAACTTGTTGAAGTCTAGTAGAAATCTAATTCATTTTCCGAATCGAGCCGAGTGACTGATCCAGGCGGTTTTGTATTTGGTTGGTTAACCAATAAATGTTATAGTTATAACTACTCGAAAATTTACAAATTGTTTGTTTACTTTTATTTAAATACCTCTAGTTATATACAGACATAGGTACCTACCTACCTTCTGTGCACGGAACGGGCTTGACATCTATCAAACGTAAGAAAAAAATGTAAACACTGATAGAAGACAGCTGTCAAGTTGACCCAGAGACAACTGTCTGAAACACCTGCGGGCGCAGCATGGTTCCGTTTTTATCGCATGTCGCTATGCCCGTCACTCTCGCACTTACGTACCTGTTCGAATGTGACAGGTATAGTGACAAGCGATAAAGCGACCGTGCTACCGCCGCTGGTGTTTAAAAAATGTAGAGTTCACCGAACTATTGAATAAATCTCAAGAATAAATGGCAAATTATCAATGTGACACAATCTAATTTTTACAGTTACAACGGTAGCTTGTCAAAATGTCATTTTGCTTGACAACGAGACATGGAATTAATTACTACCTACATAAATATACAATATAATATCCAATTACGTACAGTCTTATTCGACGTCAAATACCGGGTGTGGCCTGTAATATGAGCAAAAATATAAAATATCATACTGACCAACATTTGTTCAGCGATTTAAAAAAATAACTTTTGGTGTGATTTTTAATATACACTTTAAAGTTTATTCTAAGACGCAATGTATTGCGAATTTTGTTATGTTTAAGGCGTGACAAGCAACGTCAATCACAATGATATGGCGTGGCGATGGCGTCCATTGAAGATAATATTTATTTTGTATGAAGAATAGGGAGTCTAAATACTTCATAATTTTTAAAAGTTGTTGAATAAAAGTGTCACCGTTTGAGGAGTACAATCTATGTTTTAATTATTTGCTCGTGTTACAGGCTACACGCGGTGTATGTTTACATTTTTCGCCTTTTTTAAAGTTTTGTTTTGATTAACCTACTTTTGATGATTTGAGCAAGACTAGCAAGAGTCGCATAAAGCGCGAAATTAACAGAAAACATGCGAATTTAAAATTAAAAATGTAAAATTTGAAAAACAAAAACCACTAACTTGAAATTCTATGAGAATGATGACGTTTATTATTGACACTACCACACTTTGTTATGATTATGAGAAACTCGGTATAGAGTTCGTTTTTTGGTGAGAAAGTTTTTTTTTTTTACAGGCAAAAAAGCAGACATATATGTTAAGCGGTTACCGCCACCCATGGACACCTTCAACACCAGGGTTACTCTTAAAAAATATAATTGCTCCTTGAACTCGGGGGATATTTAGATATTTTTTTTTTACAGCTTATTACAGAATCTATGGCGTCATAACAAAAAACCATTCAATGGAATACATTGAAAAAAAAAAGCCGATGCCTAAGCAATCATATATAACAATACAACCAAAATCATGAACTGAGTCGGAGATTAATTATTTCCAATACATTAATGACATAACAAATAGAGCTTAATAAAATAAGTAATATTTCAACCGCAAACAATGATGATGGGTTATGGTCATGGGTTGATTAATGATTTATTAATGAAATGACAAAAACTGGTCAAGACATACTATCATATCGCTATCGCTTCAGCTTATGGAGTGCACGTACTACAAGACAGGTATAGCCTACCAGACCTGCTAGCATGAGTTGCGTTCTCGCGCGCGCCATACCTACATCTTTCTTTTTTTATTATGCATGGGTTTACTCATGGCCACAGACTAGCCGAGGCGTAGACGTGGCCTACGATGGAGCGAGCTCGCCCAGAAGGTGCCTGTTCACTCTTGATTTGAAGGTCTAGCATCTAGCTTGACTTCAAGCATGGACTCGCGCGCGAGTACGCAACTTAGGACCCGATTCGGATTTTGAAATATACATCTATTAGATATCTTTTAGACATCACCAAGATACGATAACGATATGTTTAAGGTCTAACCTGTCAAATTTGACATTTGCGCGATTCTGGAGATACTCTTGAACGATTTCCACAGGATATGACTTAGAGATCCAATTCACATCTAATAGATATCTTACTCTATCTAACGTAAAAGTGACATTAGTTGCCCGAATTGCGATGCAAAAGAGAACTAGTTGATATCTAAAAAAATATAACATATCTAGAATGGATCTAGTGCGTGTCGTCTCTTGTGAATATCTTGAAGTTCGAATACGGCAGTTATCCTAGATCGCCAGACATTAATAAGCATTACTGTAACTTTACTATAACCCCGGTTAACCCCGGCTCGTACCAATGAGTTTTTCGGAACTTATGTACGAAATATCATTTGATATTTACCAGTCGCTTTTCGGCGAAGGAAAACATCGAGAGGAAACCGGACTAGTCCCAATAAGGCCTAGTTTACCCTTCGGGTTAGAAGGTCAGATGGCAGTTGCTTTCGTAAAAACTAGTGCCTACGTCAATTCTTGGGATTAGTTGTCAAGCAGACCCCAGGCTCCCATGAGCCGTGGCAGAATGCCGGGATAACGCAAGGAAGAAGAAGACAGTAACTTTACTATAACCCCGGTTAACCCCATTTCGTACAAATAAGTTTTTCGGAACTTATGTACGAAATATTATTTGATATTTACCAGTCGCTTTTCGGTGAAGGAAAACATCGTGAAGAAACCGGACTAATCTCAATAAGGCCTAGTTTACCCTTTGGGTTGGAAGGTCAGATGGCAGTTGCTTTCGTAAAAATTCGTGCCTACGTCAATTCTTGGGATTAGTTGTCAAACGGACCCCAGGTTCCCATAAGCCGTCGCAAAAATTCCGGGATAACGCGAGGAAGAAGGAGGCCTTTAACGTCTGTAACTTTACTATGACTGTATTATTTTGGATTCGAATCAAGAAGGACGTAAAATGTATCTGTTATTTAAGTTATTAATATAATATAAGCTTGCTTTATGAACGTATTAAAAAGTATAGATATAAACTATATAGTGGCATGTAGCTGTAATATTGCTTCAAAGATTTTAGATAGATTGTGACTGTTTCCACAGAATAAATAATAGTACTAACTACAGAAAACTCTCTAACAAAACGCGTCTGTTACGATCAGCACAGATATGGCCGCTAGGTGGCGACAGCGCCACGCGCGGCTTATGGCTTTCCCCAAAATTGGGGTAGGAACGGCTTTTAAGCAAAGCGATGAAATAGCAGAGTGAGCCACGCCTGACTGCACGCTTTCTTTTGTCACCGCATGTTCAAATACCTACAGTATTTGCAAAAAATCCAAAAAAGGCCGTATCTTAAAATATGGCCTTTCTCTTTCGTGAGCTGTAAAAAAAGTGATATGAAAAAATGGTCTGAAATTAGGCAAGCCGTTGGCAATCAAGTTCATGGAAGCCACTGCATCTATCGCCTGATAGCCTAATAGGTCAGATCAATTGGTGTCGCGTTGACTAACTCTCTATCTAAACAGATGTACCTAATCTATTTAAGATGTGACCCGACCCTTGCCAATCAGATTTAAATCTTTTGTCGCAGGCAATGTGGGAAATACGTTAATTTACGAATGTAGCGTTTTCCTAACAAATAACAATGTGTTGTTGGCTATTTTTTCCTCTTAAGTTATGAGACATATTAGCACAACCTATTACCTTCCGATTATCGTAACTACATATTTGATATCCTTATAACAATTTCAATTGATTAAATAGGTACTTAGTGTAATATTTCTTATAATGACCATGAAACAATACCTACTGTCCATACAAAAAGAGAAAATGTTATTTCACTTCTAAATATTTTCCATTCTCTTTTGATGATTTTTTTAAAAAGCGAAACCTATAAACCTAGAATATATTATGCTAAAGCGATCGACATCAAAATTAAAGTGTTTTGTTAAGATTTAGTTAGTGGAAACGGTTTTCTCCCGAAATGTACTTAAGTAATAATAATAATAAAAACTTTTTCGGGCATTGGTCATTTGACAAAACGTCTAACTTTCCACAAACCAGCCACATTATCAGAACCACCAGCCAATAAAAACCCCTATTTCCAACCAAAAGCCAATATCAGGGAGCTCAATTCTACCCTGGTCAGTCCACACATTACGAGCCCCTTCTGTTTCGATAACCTGTCATTTCTAATTACTGTTAATATGAAAAATGGCTTCAGAAACTGATCGATCATGAATTTGCGGGTACAAAACTCATCTTCACTATATCTTTAAAACCTTACCGTCTTTAAAATAAAGACCACTTTGGAAATGTATCTAGTTGACCAAGTTACTGTTTAATGTTGTGATTGGTTTAACCTTATACGCCAATGTGGTCACGATATTTCGAGTACAGTATTGGTCGATATGGGATGATTTGAGATACTTTGCATATTTTGATTATTAATTGCTATTATTTCTTTAATTACTACAGACAATGGTGGATTCAAGATCTTTTGAAGCTGTGATTGTTCGTGCTATATCTGCCCACTCATTCGTTATATGTATGTAGGATTTTATGTGGGTTCGTTTTGCAATTTGACATTCAACTCAAATTTGACTGTTTAGGTATGTACTGGTGGCCTAGCGGTAAGAGCGTGCGACTTTCCATCCGGAGGTCGAGGGCGAGGGTTAAACCCCGGCTCGTACTAATGAGTTTATCGGAACTTATGTACGAAATTGCATTTGATATTTATCAGTCGCTTTTCGGTGAATGAAAACATCGCGAGGAAACCGGACTAATCCCAACAATACGTAGTTTCCCTCTGGGTAGGATGGTCAAATATGACAGTCGTTTTCGTAAAAACAAATGCCTACGCCAATTCTCGGGATTAGTTGCCAGACGGACCCGGCCAGGCTACCATGAGCCGTGGCAAAAAGCCAGGATAACGCGAGGAAGATGATGATGTACAGTGGAACCCGCTTATAATGACATCGAAGGGAAGTGACAAATCCGTCATACTAAGCGGATGTCATATAAAGCATAGTTGACTAACTTCTTATTTTTTATTATTTTTTCCAAATTAATCTCAAAATCCTCCGTCAGAAATGAATTTTACCAACCTTGTACTAATTATCAACTTGTCATTGAGAATCTAAACTAAAACACCGCACGCACCAAACGTCCTCACAGAGAGAGACGTGAGGACGGCCACGAAAACCAGCGAATATAACCGTGTCAGTATAACCGGACATAATTTCAGAAAAATAGGATTTGTAGGTCATAGTAAGCGATTTGTCACTATAAGCGAAGTCATTATATCCGACTTTGTCACAAAGAATTTTATATGAAAACCAAACTTCGCACAGTAATTACGTCACAGTATAAGTATAAGCGGAGTCATAATAAACGGATTCCACTGTACCTATTTGTATGTTTTCTGACGATTTATTTTATTCACAATAGCATCTAAACTATTGTCTGACAAACCAAGTTTTAATCGGGATGGGATGATTATTTTTTATGTGTTTGGGCAGGCGTGGCTCACTCATCCGTTCCGCCACAATTTTGGGGAAAGTCATAAGTCGCGCGTGGCGCTGTCGCCACCTAGCGGCCATATCTGTGCTGATCGTAACAGACGCGTCTTGTTAGAGAGTGGGTCTTCTGTACCTAGTACTATTATTTATTCTGTGGTTTTGGTGGCTGTCGTTCTTCAACGTCCAACGGTGCAGCAGACGTTCACGAGGGTTCATAACACATCACCTTACTTAGTTAAATATGCTGGGGATTTTCCAGACAACCTTTTTTCGACAACCATTTGTGAGCGCTGTTCAAAATCCCAAACAAAAATAGACATAACGCAAACGGGAACGCTCGTTACGCTATCGAATACAATTTACACTAGGGGTACAGTCAGCAGCAGAAGTTGCTAATCGAGCCAGGTGTTCAAAATGATGAATGAAGGTAATTTTGAACACCTCGCCCGCTTAGCAACTTCTGCTGCTGACTGTACCTACTGATTATGGCCCATGAATATCATCATCATCATCTCAGCCTATATACGTCCCACTGCTGGGCACAGGCCTCCTCTCGAGCGCGAGAGGGCTTGGGCTATAGTCCCCACGCTAGCCCAATGCGGATTGGGGACTTCACATACAACTTTGAATTTCTTCGCAGATGTATGCAGGTTTCCTCACGATGTTTTCCTTCACCGAAAAGCGACTGGTAAATATCAAATGATATTTCGTACATAAGTTCCTAAAAACTCATTGGTACGAGCCGAGGTTTGAACCCGCGACCTCCGGATTGTAAGTCGCACGCTCTTACCGCTAGGCCACCAGCGCTATGAATATATGGATCTTGTAATGCAGGTAATACAGTTATTATAGATTACCGATCATTGGCGCCTAAACACTTGCATTAGTTTTTACGTCAAGTTCAATGACTTTAACAGGTTTATTTCAACAGCTTTCCTCGAGATTAACATTGTAGGGTTCCGCTGAGATCCGAAGTGAGTCGTGCTTCGATCCTTTTAATCCAAACTATTCACAGCCACGTATAATCTTTACCTTAAAACTTATGTTAAAATGTATTATATTTTATATATCTAATACATTTCGCCTCGGCTAGTCTGTGGCCATGAGTAAGCACATTCATAATAAAAAAAAAATTATAGCTTATGACTTAAATAGGTAATATTAATGTATTCTAAAATTAATAATAAAGTGAAATTTAGAAAAATGTGTAATAAAACAGATAAAAAAAACCGTATAGAGTTAGACCAAGAAAAGTTTGCAACGATTTTGATAGCACACGCAGTGCAAGTGTTATTTATACGTCATAATTTCATAGAAGTTTGACGTTTAAAATAATAGTTTAGGTTGTGCTTAGATCAGTTTAGCTTTTCTTTTTTTTCATATTTCTATAATATTTGGTGGATAGAGTTAGTTAAATATGAGCACAATTTCATTGAACGTATGTCCTAAAAATATCTTTCTGCTGCGTTGCGAACTGGTATTTTCGTAGCTTGGTTCCTTATTTTTTATATTTTTATTTAAACAATTGTTTTTCGGATTAATTCAGCCCAGGATGAGGAGCTCTCCAAACCAGTAAAATTTTATCTCCTGATATAACGAAGAGAAAATAAGTTCAAATAGGTTTTTTAAACTACAAAAGTGACGTCCCAAGGGTAAACGTACCTTATGGCGGTTGGCGCTTACGCTATTATTAACGCCGGTCCAATATTATTGCGGCGCTATGCGACGTAAGCGCCAGGCGCCATAAGGTACCTTTTGCCGTGGAACGTCACAAATGTTCACTGAGCCCTTTGAACTTCAAAGTATTCGGAACTTTCGCTGTGCAGTTCCGACTCACACTTGGCCGGTTTTTTGTCATCGACCGTTTAATAACTCGAGTAATTGGATTAGGTACGAGTACATTGTCCACACTGTTAATTGACAATTCATTATAAACTTTATCATAAGGACATAAAATCCACCCATGGTCAGTTGAGTGTTGCTGTTCTCTACTCATGATGATTTAATTTAATTAAACGGCTTCTGATACGATGTACGATAAGATTTCGCTTCAGACAGCATTTATTATAAGTCACATGTTACAAGATTCGTTACTGGGTCTGTGCCTATTAGGTATAACAATAGACAGCAGGTACATTAATGTGACATTTACCACACGACGCGTTTACCACAAGAGACGCATTTATCCCGGTTGATCTTAATATTTTTCAAACGCGAAGGGTATGGTGACAGGTGTCATACAATTTATAATCTTAAAACGCCAAATCTCCCAAAATTGTATTGAGATAAACAGCTGCTGTAGCCGTGCCCTTCTTCTTTGAAAAATACTAATATCCCTTCAAGTGGCGCCAGCGATAACGCGAAAAGTAGTCAAGTGGCGCCGCGCGGCCGACAGTATACTGGTTTACGCATCGACCCGTGAGTGGTGGGCCGCCAGTAGCGATGAAAATTACATGAAAGATACATGTATCTTTCAAAGGCCCCTGTATTTTTCAATAAAATACAGTATCTTTCCTTGCGGCTCTTCGATTGAATCTTTCGCAAGTTTAAGTTTTTTACGTGTAAAATACATTGTATTTTTCGCATTATTATATTATTTTATGAATAGTGACTCGGAACGTATTGGCTCTCATACAAACAGGTGACTTTTCATTCCGCTCAGACTATATTTCGATATCAGTTAACTAAAGAGGTTGAAATTATCAATTATGTCGAAATATTTTTAATCTATGCTCTATGTGACATGACAAGTCATTATTAAATAAACTTGTAAAATACACAGTATAAAACAGGTATTATACGTGTATGATTGTATTTATCAGACAAACGTCAGTTTTGTATTTTTCGAAAGTTACATATATTTTATAGGAAAGATACAAAGTTTCGAAAGAAACCACATGAATCTTTCGCCATTTTCATCTCTAGCCGCCAGCTTACTGCTTTTCGATCCGACCATTAACGGGTTGACCGCCACTTGAAGGGATAAACTTACGTCTGATTATAGCAAGCAAACTGTAAATATTTTCCACTAAGAGACGAGCCTAACTTGAAATTAACTAAAGTTAATTTGAAGTCTGTAACTAACTGTCGAAGTCTCGATCTAATATTATTATTTTAATAAATCAAATTGCAGATTGCAGCATCAGCATTCCACTTTTACAATCTTACGATTAAACACCATAAAGTTGTTCAAGAGTTTACACCTTTCCGATTATAGGTCTCCAACCTTGCACTTGGATATTACAAAATACGGACATCTCATAGGTACATATTGCAATACATTAGGCAAGTAAGCCATACCACCATACCATACCATTTTAAGCGACGAAATTTCTAAAATTTACTATATTTTATCTGTCATCCCGATATTTTTTACCCGACTATACGGCCACGCAAAAGGAGGGATATGATTACTTATGATTTTAACCGGTATGTTTGCTTTTCTTTTGGCGTTCGTCGGTGTAAAAACCATATTTTGTAATCATTTATTTTAAGTTTAGTTTTATTTATTTTTAGATGTAGTTTAAGTTTTGTGGGTTAGTTATGTAATATGTTTTTTAAGTATGTATATTAAGTACCTACGTATGCACTAATAAATAATGTACGTTGTACAAAATAACGAAAAAACCATTGTCATCTTGTTTGGGCTATTAGACGTCAAACATTACTTCCCTACCAGGATATTTTTAGACGCCAACATTACGTACGTCTCGCAAGATACGCCATCTAAATTATGTTAAAATAAACCATAACACATGTTTCATCAAAATTGTCGACTGAATAACTCCCTAAAACATGTCACGACGTGGCTTCAAAGGATTTAGATTATCATAATCATGAATGAATCTCAGTCGACATCTCATTGTATAAAACGGCGTATTTTAATATAAAAGCTCTGTCGCTTACGTCCTTTTTAAACAGGAATTGTATCACGATTTAATATTTAATTGGGTTGATTAGTTAGTAAATGGTATAATCATACCGTTTATGGTGTAATGCGTGATTCGCCAGTAACATTACTATGTGCATGATTTTGGCGGTTGAATTATAAAATTGAATGTTAATAGGATATTAAGAGTGCTATTACATTTCGGGGTTGAGCGAGTTTAGGTATTTTACGCGCTGCGGCAGGCCGTGCGAGCTCAGTATTCCGATCCCTTCTACCACACTCGCACTACAATGATGGATTAAACATTCTTGATCCTTCGCGAAGCATATTGAAATCAATCATAACAACACTAACTGTACTTAACTTATAAAGTCCTAAAACTGTTATTTGGTAAGTACGAAAATACTAAATGCAGTGCAAATGTACATAGGGGCTGTTCATAAATTACGTCATCTATTTTTGACCCCCCCATCCCTCAAATCATCCAAAAATCATGCTTCGGATGACTCTGTTTCCTCCAACGTCGTGCTACCATCATCCGATGTCCAGACCCCCTCCCCCCTCCTCCCATTTGAAACGACGTAATTTATGAATAGCCCCCTACTCGTACTTATGAACGTATATTACTCGAAAGAAATTATAGGTACTGGCTTATTTACAAGAAACAAGTTACAAGAAACTGAAGATACACAGGGTCTGATGATGGAGCTGGAAGGTGGCCACGGGTACCAGTCTATCATGTAACTAAACCACTTCGTGTTTGGGCTCGTTTGATTCGTCTCAACAAGATCTTTGACACTGAAGATACACAGGGTCTGATGATGGAGCTGGAAGGTGGCCACGGGTACCAGTCTCTCATGTAACTAAACAATTTCGTGTTTGGGCTCGTTTGATTCGTCTCAACAAGATCTTTGACACAAGACAGTACTCAGGGTCTGATGATGGAGCTGGAAGGTGGTCACCATTACCAATCACAACTAAACCACATCGTGTTTAGGCTCGTTTTATTCATCTCAACAAGATCTTTGACACTATATAGGTGATACTCAGAGTCTGATGATGGAGCTGGAAGTTGGTTACTGGTACCAATCAACCATGCAACTAAACCACTTCATGTTTAGGCTCGTTTGACTAGTCTCAACAAGATCTTTGACACTAGGTGATACTCAGAGTCTGATGATGGAGCCGGAAGGTGGTCACCGGTACCAATCAACCATGCAACTAAACCACTTCATGTTTAGGCTCGTTTGATTAGTCTCAACAAGATCTTTGACACTAGGTGATACTCAGAGTCTGATGATGGAGCTGGAAGGTGGTCACCGGTACCAATCAACCATGCAACTAAACCACTTCGTGTTTAGGCTCGTTTGATTCGTCTCAACAAGATCTTTGACACTAGGTGATAAACCAAACACGAAGCCCAAACACGAAGCCCAAACACGAAGTGGTTCAGTTATGTGATAGACTGGTACCCGTCGCCACCTTCGAGCTCCATCATCAGACCCTGAGTAGTATCTTGTGTCAAAGATCTTGTTGCGACGAATCAAACGAGCCCAAACACGAAGTGGTTTAGTTGCATGGTTGATTGGTACCGGTGACCACCTTCCGGCTCCATCATCAGACCCTGAGTACTATCTTGTGTCAAAGATCTTGTTGAGACGAATCAAACGAGCCTAAACACGAAGTGGTTTAGTTGCATGGTTAATTGGTACCGGTGACCACCTTCCGGCTCCATCATCAGACCCTGAGTACTATCTTGTGTCAAAGATCTTGTTGAGACGAATCAAACGAGCCCAAACACGAAGTGGTTTAGTTGCATGGTTGACTGGTACTGGTGGCCACCTTCCGGCTCCATCATCAGACCCTGAGTACTATCTTAAGTCAAAGATCTTGTTGAGCCGAATCAAACGTGCCCAAACACGAAGTGGTTTATTTGCATGGTTGATTGGTACCGGTGACCACCTTCCGGCTCCATCATCAGACCCTGAGTACTATTTTGTGTCAAAGATCTTGTTGAGATGAATAAAACGAGCCTAAACACAAAGTGGTTTAGTTGCATGGTTGATTGGTACCGGTGACCACCTTCCGGCTCCATCATGAGACCCTGCCCTGAGTACTATCTTGAGTCAAATAAATACATATAGAATGTCAGGTCGTTTCAAATATTTTTAATTCTGTCCGGTAGTTTATTAAACTGTACCATTATAAATTATAATACTATAAAAACAGTGCTAGGATCAAAGTCTCTCGTTGCGGTTTACACGCACACAGTATAGCGTTTTACACGGCGCCCGCCGCACACAATGATAAAAAACCTCGTCGTCGCCGTTGAAAATGACCGACACACGTCCTGCCTGTACAAGCTCTGCCGCGGCACTGAGCTGGCGAGCGCGCGTCATCGGTAATATAGAGTAGTTTTCAAAAAATTGCCAAAAAATTATAGTAGAATTTCATAAACACTAATGTATACCAACAGTATAAGCAAACGTTGCAGATTGCTTGAGTATGAAAATGACTTCGATATTAAGTAGATTTTCGTAGAAATTGACACTTGTTTCGGAGAGAAAATTGAGTTCGTTTTACTTTGATTTTCTCTTTCTCAAAGGTATGTAGGAAAAATATCGTTTGATATGCCTAAAGTACAGGGTATTAGTAATACAAAATAGCCAGGTTTAGCAGAGTAAACTTCTCAACATTTCCAAATAAGAGCTTGCCGTTCAGTGCTTCACGCGGTTTTTCGGAAACGACCATCAGAAAAAAATTCATTACTAATTTAATAAGTCCTTTTTCTAATATTTACAACGATATTTAAAAAGATAAGAAGACGCTTTTACTGGAACAAGTACTCATTGTTTCTAATAATGAGCACAAAGTCCTGAATTTCGTCGACTAGTATCATCAATTTTGCATTATTTCGACTTTTCTTGTAAGAGCGCTCTTAAGGATATGAGTAGTTGGACTAAATTATGTTATAAAGGCGCCATTCATTTATTACGTGAGATGATTTTTGCCAGATTTTGACCCCCTCCCTCCCTTATGTGAGAAAAAATAAGGAAAGGCAGACCCCCTCCCCGCTGCTTTGTATATATACGTTTATTTTGTACCTGCAGAGGTACTAAAACTTTTTTTGATAATAATCAACTTTGGGTTCATTTAAAAGTTTCAAACACGCGCGGACGCACGCGATTTTTCAAAGTATAATCTAACGGCCTGGCCACGACATTGGTCTAAGGCGATCGGCGGCGGCGACCGGCGGTAAGTCGCAAAAACAATAACCCGGCCCGGCGACGCATAATGCATGCCACGAGCCTTGTCGCCGAGCGGCAACGCGCGCGGTGTGCACCGGGCGACCGGCGGCGGCGGCGAGCGGGGAGGGGCGCGACTCGAACATTTGTATCGGGCAGCGCAGGCGATGCCACGACCCCACGACTTTAGAGCGGCGCGACCGGCCTAGGCGGCGCGACGGATCGAGCGGGGCGATACGGAACAAAACATTTTGTTTTTTTTTCGAGCGACATGGAGACGGAAGGGTTTATTATTGAAATTTTAAATGTACTTTCGCGTATTTAAGTATGTTGTGACGTCTCCACACTTATTCTTGTGTAAGTACTCGTTTTTTTGGGTGCTTTATATATACAATTAAAAAAATACTAAACTAGATGTAAATAAATTTGTCGTCCTGTATTTAGCCCATGCACCCATTGACAAACAATGAAATATATTCTAGGCACTTTTGAAAAAAAAAACCATGATTTTAAATACGTCTACGTCCCAGCCGCTAGTCGCTGCCGCCGCTACTGAAAGTACGTGGCATGCCTGGCGGTCGCTCGCGTTTTCCGCCCCGCCCGCCGCCCCGCCGATCGCCTTAGATCAATGTCGTGGCCAGGCCGTAAACTTGCGCACTTGTGTGATTTTACGTAAGACCTATCCAGACTTCCTCCCTACCCCCTGTAAGTAAAAATAAGACATGGTTGAACCCCCTCTACCCTAAATCGCCTTACGTAATAAATGAACGGTGCCAAACTTATAAATAAATATTAACGCCTTAGATAACTTTGCACAAACATGACACATGACAAGCGACAGAGTCTGAAAATATGTGGTTTTCCATCAGAGAAGAGTCCTTATGCTTCATGTGCAATAAGGACTTTTCTATCAGAATTCCTGTATGATATTCAGATGGAAACGCACACATGACGACTATAATAGCGCTGCTGCTATATGATTTAGGTCCCTTTGTTTCCCATAAAGTTTTAAGTCATAATGTATTGTTTGTCATATAATCGTTAGTCATAAAACTGAAACCGTTAACTTTTCAGGATTTTCCTAAGGTTATTCTATAGATAGGTTAGGTTAGGTTAGGTTAGGTTTGTTTTATGGCAATCCTGAAAAGTTACGCGTTTCTGAGAAAAACCAATTATGACTAACGAAAATTCGGACAAACAATACATTATGAATTAAAACTATTTGGCAAACAATAGAGACCCGATTTAGGTATATGAAACAATAAATGGGTGAGTGTGATGGAAAAAGATGTTGAATCACGTTCGGTTTCAGACTAAGTACCACTGCGCGCATTATACGGCGTTACGAGCTTACACGGGCGTACGCGTACGCTCGTATAAAACACTAGTCCCTTATGGTGTAGGCAAGTTTCATCTGAAAATTCGAAATGTGTCCGAAATTTAATTAATTCATATATTAGTAGTTTCATATAAGTAGTTTTGATGACAATGCCATTATATTTTAATCCAACAAGTAGTAGTAGCTCTATGAGTAGCTTTTATATTCTTTGTTTTATTTTAGATATATTTAGGGTTGTTAGTTTTAATTTAGTATTATTTATAGATGTATTTAGTTCATAAGTTATTTATTTGTCTTTCTACTGTCTTTTTCCTATGAAATAAACTTTTTATCATAGTTCTCTAAATAAAATCCAACAAGTAAAACGTATAGAAAACTAAAATACCTAGTGGGGTTAAAATACTGCTACGGTTACACAGCGTACACAGCTATGTCAGAGGTAAATTTTAAAAATAATTTTAAGCGATTCAATCCCGTCGTTGTGGATAATAACACCTACTATTCGTCACAAAACTTCTGACTCTATGGTGACCTCAAAAACAAACCACGCTACTTACATACATAGGGACATTACATGGGGACCGTGCGTGTTGGAGGGTCTGACGTCTAGTGGCCTGAATCGGAAACATATGTGCACACTGCACATGTACCTACATTGCCAAAGCAAATGCTACCATCTACCGTTCTTGTCGGTACGTTTATTTGTGCATAGTAGGTTCTGCCATCTTTACGACACATTTACGCCTCGCGCCAAAAATCTGACGGCTCCTATGCTGCCCCCTATAATTCATGCACGGGGCCTATAGAAGTCGGGTCAAAGAGAATTAAGTTTTTTATTATGAAAATAACAGGTTACAATGGTCACTTTCATTGTTTCCGCCTTACAAATGACAGCTGATCAAAATCAAAATAATGGTGTAGGATGCAAAACATGAAGCTGTCAGCGAATTCAAATAATTAGAGGTGTTATTGTAAAAAGTCGGAAGAAAACAATATGGTTGTGAGCAAGACGAGTTACGCCCAACGTTTGATAGCTGTTTAGTTTTGATTGCATAATTATACGATATTTGTTTTTAATCGATGTTCCATGATTTCAGTGCGTGTGCGTGATTTACTAGTTTCCTTTGGTGATTGCCTTAATTTGATTAATTTAATTTAATTGCACTGAGAGAAAAGTACAACAAAAATACACTTAGTTAGACTTACAAAAATAAACTTAATCCGGGGACAAGGAGAGTTAACTAATAGGAACAAATTGACTTTTGCAATTTCTATTATCTGTTTGTTGAAATTATATTTGGGATTACTGAACTGTTTGTAGAAATAAATAAACTTTACAGAAATAGTGAAACGTCCATAATTATTACTAAAACTTCATTTTTCCCCCAGTACAGAACTGTTTTTTAATTCCTGGTGATGATTTTTCTCTCAGTGTGTCGTCTTCATTTCCACTATAATTAAAATGAATAGTAAAGGAGTACTTCGGATGTTGAAATTAAAGACGATTGACGACCGGTCTGGTCTAGTGGGTAGTGACCCTGCCTGCGAAGCCGATGGTCCTGGGTTCGAATCCCAGTAAGGGCATTTATTTGTGTGATGAACACTAATATTTGTTCCTGAGTCATGGGTGTTTTCTATGTATATACCTAAGTAAGTATTTATTTATATAAGTAATATAAGTATGTATATCGTCGCCTAGCACCCATAGTACAAGCTTTGCTTAGTTTGGGGCTAGGTTGATCTGTGCAAGATGTCTCAAAAAAATAAAAGAACTTCTTGTTTTATTAACTCAGTAATTCCACCCTGCACAATCCCTATTATACAAACTGCCGGCATTAACAATATAAAAGCCGAAATGACATAAAATTATCACCGCGTCTTATTGTTACGGCGCGATTCGGAAAGTGAATTAGAGATTAACTAGATACGATATAGTAAAGATATGTGACGTCCCACGAATAAAGGTACCTTATGGCAGTTGGCGGTTACGATTATTAACGTCGCTCCAATATTATTGCGGCGCTTTGCGACGTAAGCGCCAGCCGCCATAAGGTATCTTTTGTCGTGGAACGTGACGTTTGACGTTGACGTGTCACATAACTTTACTATTTCATATCTAGTGAATCTCTAATTAATTTCCCGAATCGCGGCGCCAGCCGCCATAAGGTACCTTTTGCCGTGGAATATCACATATCTTTACTATTTCATATCTAATGCATCTCTTATTCATTTCCCGAATCGAGCCGTTAGTCGCTTCAGATTGTTTTTTTTAATGCCTCCCTCAGTCCCGACATCTGTCACTTTTCCCGCGCATCGCGCCTAAGTTTTTCTTAAAACGGTCTCACCTATTAAGGCACGTTGACATTTACATGCAATTTGTGATAAAGTAAAAATATAAAACTACAATTAATTATGGACGCGATGTCGGAACCTACCAATAGGTAAGTACATTGATGCCTGTATTCGGATTTCGAGATAATCACAAGATCTAAAGACGATCTAGAGATCAACTAGATCTACATTAGATATCGACTAGATATGACTTGGATATCTAAGTCATAACTTGTCGAAATCGTTCAAGAGGACCTTCAGAATCGCGGAAATGTCAAATTTGACATACCTTTATTATTATTTATTACTATTATTAATACAAGAAATAACCTTATGATCTAATTCAGTTCCCTGCAAAACTGTTTACACAGTTTGTCTGCAGGTGCGAGTCTCTGATATAATTACTTACATACGTAATCAATGTAAAATATTATAAAAACTAACATCATACACTTAACTAATATAATCAGATATACCTTACTTTACTTGGGTGACATTTGCAGGCACAGGCATGCAATTGTCACCCAAGCATTTTCAATAGGTGCTGCTTTACTGCTGTTTTAAATCTAGTTTTATTGGGCTCGAGCCTGATATTTTCTGGAAGACTGTTTAAGAAATATGGCAACCTTTTTTTTAGAGTTCGGTCTCCGTAATAATTGGTGACGCGGGGTATTTCATATTTTTGCACAGCCACTGATCTTGTATTATGTTTATGTTCTAACCTATCTTACAAATATCTTTAAATTATCCATATCGTAACTTTTGGAAGTCTAGTAGAAATCTAATTCATTTTCCGAATCGAGCCGGGAGTCAAACGTCCGTAGAAAACGTAAAACGAAACTTAACGAGGCGAGGCTAGGATTTTATCCAAAAAGCTACCAATTTATTCGAATTTAGATTCGATTTATTCACTACTTTGCAAACGCAGCAACAATGATTATAAAAATATTATTTTTGTAGGATTCAATAATTCAATTCAAAATATATTTAGGGCGAAAAGGTCGGTTGCTGGAAAACTAGGCTTCATTCTATGTAAGTAAATAATATAAGCTTTTATCTGCACAAATTTAAACAAAAAGA
This sequence comes from Cydia fagiglandana, assembly GCF_963556715.1. Taxonomy (NCBI): domain Eukaryota; kingdom Metazoa; phylum Arthropoda; class Insecta; order Lepidoptera; family Tortricidae; genus Cydia; species Cydia fagiglandana. The sequence goes on from NC_085947.1 coordinate 3,090,806, forward strand.
GTACAAATGGCGGACTTAACGCCTTAAGGCATTATCTACCAGTCAATTCATCAAGACAATTCGAAAAAACTCGATCAATTAGGTTGCCTACGTTATTTATAATATCGTTATCATAGAGTTCCTATGGCCACCTCCTGTGCCTAATCAGATCAGCTCGATGGGACATGGGACCGTATTGCATTGTCACCCAAATTCCATAGTTTTAGCTCAATCGAATAATCGGTTGTGGGTCTAATTTAGCTTGCAAGATTTGATCAAACGTACATATATACAAACATTACAAGTTGAATAAAAGCTTGTAAAACAGCAAAGATCCCGACAAATTGAGAACCTCCTGAAAAAAGTACTGAACATCCGAGAACACAATACACTTTTTTTGTTTGGGCAGTCGTGTAAAAATGTATGTATGCATACAGATATGTATGCATTCTTGTATTGTTATATTTCTATTTAGGTACTTATTGTAGTAATTTGTATTCAAAACTTGCATTTCATTAATTTTAGTGATTGTACACTTGCTTTACCTACTCATTTCCTCAAAGATTAACCGGAAGAGATCCCATACAGGGATAAGTTCGCCTTTGTTGTATTTAATTCACTCTGTAACCGTGTTTCTCGTGTTTTTATTTCATTGTACAATAAAGTATATACATACATACGTACAAAATCCTCACCACATATTTAGGTATTTGTATCATTGTGTATGAGTAGTGATCCAAAGGACTCGAGCCTTTTAGCTCTTTTTAGGGTTCTGTACCCAAAGGGTAAAACGGGACCCTATTACTAAGACTTCGCTGTCCGTCCGTCCGTCCGTCCGTCTGTCACCAGGCTGTATCTCACGAACCGTGATAGCTAGACAGTTGAAATTTTCACAGATGATGTATTTCTGTTGTCGCTATAACAACAAATACTAAAAACAGAATAAAATAAAGATTTAAATGGGGCTCCCATACAACAAACGTGATTTTTGACCAAAGTTAAGCAGTCGGGAGTGGTCAGTACTTGGATGGGTGACCGTTTTATTTTTTTGCTTTTTTTTGTTTTTTTTTTTTGCATTATGGTACGGAACCCTTCGTGCGCGAGTCCGACTCGCACTTGCCCGGTTTTTTAGGGTGTTTCCGAACGTGATTATTTATTTATGTTAGCGTATTCGAACGAGTCCCTCCGTTCGTCTTGATTTTGGATTATCTATGTTTTGTCGATTGTCTGTTGTGCGCCATTAAGCCCAATAAAAACTCATTGCTTATAAATAAGATATTTTATTATAAACATGGTGTAGAAGTGGTAAATAAAAATGGAAGCAGAAGAATATAAGAAACTTCTTGAGCAGCAGTCGCAATTGGTAGCCGTGATGCAGCAACAAATGCTCATGCTACAAGAGCAAGTAAAAAATGTCACAACGCCGGATGTTAAAAGCCGCGTCTCTGTGCCCTGGCCGCAACCTTTAGAAGTAGATGATGGCGATCCTTACGAAAATCTTACCTTTTTCAAGAGCCGCTGGGAAGATTATTGCCTTGCTACCGGAATGAATAGTTGGAGTACCGAAAAAGATGAAACAAAAGCCGGGCTACTCCTCAGCGCAATCGGTACAAAAGCCATGAAAAAATATATGGATTTTGGCTTGTCTGAGATAGAGAAGAAGAGTCATAATGAAATATTAGCAAAAATGGAAAAGGTCATATTTCAAAAAACAAATGTAATATACTCCAGGTACTTGTTCAATATCAAAAACCAGAATGAAGAAAGCTTTGACGAGTATTTACTGGCTCTAAAGAAATTGGCTAAAAGATGCGATTATAAAGATTTCGAGGAAGAGATTTTAAGAGACAGAATTGTGGTGGGAATAAAGGATGGTGAAGTGATAAAAGAGTTGCTAAAAAAGCAAGACCTAACTTTAGAAACAGCCATCAATATCTGTCGTGCCTCGGAAGGTGCTGCTGCACAAGTTGCAGATCTAAAAAAATCTGAAGAGGTCAACAAGATTAATAAAAAAAAGCTGGATAAGGACACACCTAAAAAGTGTAAATTCTGTGGAGGCGTTCATGTATATCAAAAGAAAGTATGCCCAGCCTGGGGACAGCGTTGTGAAGAATGTGGTGGCCGAAACCATTTTAAAAAGGTTTGTAAGAAGTGTGGAACGGTAAAAGAATTACAAGAAGACTCTGATGACAGTGTAATCATAGCGGAGGTGAGGCACAATGAAGAGTCAGGTCATGTTGAGGCACCACTGTTGTTCCATATTGGCGAGAAAAAACAGAAAATATACTGTGCTTTGGACACAGGAGCTGCAGTTTCTGTGATGGGAGCAGAATACTATAAAAAGTTAACGGGTCAAAAGGATTTATTGGCTTTGACTCCACCAGTAAAAAAGCTGAAAGCTTTTAACGGCTCTCCCATCATTAATCATGGAAATGCATCCTTCTTAGTCACCAGAAAGAATCAGGATTATAAATTAAACTTTCACATTGTTAATGGAAAACATGAACCGCTTTTATCAGAGAAAGCTTGTGTAGCTCTGGGCTTTATTCAATACTGTGATGAAGTATCAACAGAGCTGGATCGTTCTAGTGCAGAGCATATAATGAAACAATATGAAGATGTCTTTGAGGGTTATGGCAGCCTCCCAGGTGAAGTGTCATTAGAGCTGGATGAATCAGTCCCAGCCCGGATTCAGCCTGCACGTCGAGTCCCAGTTGCACTAAAAGAAAAATTAAGAATGGAACTGGAACAACTAGAAGCTGATGGCATCATAGTAAAGGAGACGCAGCACACAGATTGGGTAAATAACATATTGATTGTTAGTCGAGATTCAAAATTCAGATTATGTTTAGACCCTATTCCGTTAAACAAAGCTTTAAAGAGACCAAACTTCCAATTCACTACTCTAGATGAGATGTTGCCTGAGCTCAGTAAAGCAAAGGTTTTCAGCACTGTAGATGCTAAGAAAGGATTTTGGCAGTGCCGTCTTACTGAGAACAGTAGTAAACTGACTACATTTTGGACTCCGTTTGGTCGTTACAGGTGGCTCCGTCTCCCGTTCGGGCTCTGTTCATCGCCTGAGATCTTCCAGCAACAACTCACCAGTCTCCTTAAGGATCTAAAAGGCATTGAGATTATAGCCGATGACATTTTAATTTATGGAGTTGGAGAGACAATTGAAGAAGCCGTGTTGGATCATAATATTAAATTTGAAAAATTACTAATAAGGTTAAGAGAAATAAATTGTAAGTTGAATAAAGACAAAGTCAATCTGCTAAAAACATCAGTGAAATTTTATGGACATGTGTTAACCAATGAAGGTCTAAAGGTAGACAAATCTAAGGTAGAGGCTATTAACAACATGCCTACTCCAACATCTAGTAAGGATGTTTTACGTTTTCTGGGAATGGTTGGATACCTTAGCAGATTCATAAATAATCTCAGTATTCAAGCTACGCATCTTAGGAGGCTAACAAGAAAGGATGTGGATTTTGTCTGGTCTGAAGCAGAAGATAAAGAGTTTAATATGTTAAAAAAGAAAGTTAGTGATTTACCTACATTGCAGTATTTTGATGTAAATAAAGAAGTGGTTTTAGAATGTGATGCGAGTGAATATGGCTTGGGTGCTGCAATGTATCAGAACAATCAGGTAATAGCTTTTGCATCTAGATGTTTGACAAAGACAGAAAAGAAATATGCTCAAATAGAGAAAGAAATGTTAGCAGTGGTGTTTGCTTGCATCCGATTTAATCAAAGTGTAGCGGGCAATAGTAGAATTATTGTCAAGACAGATCACAGACCATTAATTAATATTGCAAATAAACCACTGATTGAAGCTCCAAAAAGACTACAAATGATGCTACTCACACTTCAAAAATATAATGTACAGTTACAATTCATTCAAGGAAAAGAAAATGTTGTAGCAGATGCCCTATCCAGAGCTCCAGTAACAGAGGTATGTGACACTTATGATCTGGAAAATAAAATTAAGGAAAAAAAAGTTTATAAACTGATAAGCAAAATTTCAAGTTTAAAATATTTAAAGATTACAGATAAACTCTTAGAAAAAATCAAAGAAGAGTCCATAAAAGACACACTTTGCCTACAGTTAAGTGAATATATTATTAACGGATTCCCCAGATACATATCAGACATGCCAGTAGAGGTCAAGATTTTTCATAAATTCAAACATGAACTGTCCACATCAGATGGGCTCATCTTCAGAAATAACCAGGTTTTGATTCCAGAAGCATTAAGAGCAGAGATGATACAAAGAGTTCATGTCAGTCACAACGGAGTTGCTAGTACCCTTCGTTTAGCAAAGGGAAACATTTTCTGGCCTGGAATGTCGGGTGAAATAAAAAAATATGTTGAGAAATGTACATTTTGTATGGCACATGCTCCGTCACAACAAAAACTGCCTCTAATGTGTCATGACATACCGGCTTACCCTTTCCAATATGTATCCATGGATGTATTTAGCGTGGGAGATCTAAAGTTTTTGGTCACTATAGATCATTACTCAGATTTTTTCGAATTAGACAAAATTTCTAATTTATCAGCTAACGAAATCATATCTATCTGTAAGAAAAACTTTGCTCGACATGGTGTTCCTCAGAGAGTATGCACAGACAATGCAACTAATTTTGCCAATGAGTCATTTAAGAAGTTTGCAGATAAGTGGAATTTCGAGCATGTGACATCATCACCGCATCATGCAGAGTCAAATGGAAAAGCCGAAGCTACTGTGAAAATTGCAAAGAAGCTAGTACTTAACAGCCTAGAAACCAAACAAGATTTATGGTACAGTTTACTTCATCAGCGTAATGTTCCTATAGAAATGGACAATACCAGTCCCTCTCAGAAATTATTTTCTAGAAGAACACGTTCTGGACTTCCTTGCCTGTTAAGACATTTAAAGCCAAACATAATTCCTGATATACCAGTTAAAATAAAAGAAAGAAAAGAAAAGATAAAACGGGAATGTGATAAAAGGTGTGCTGAGCTGCCAGAGTTACAGGTAGGACAGAATGTTGTTACTCAGCTTCAGCCAGAGGTTGATAAGAGATGGAGTTTTGGTATCATCACAAAGAAACTAAATAAAAGATCGTATATAGTACAGGTAAATGATAAAGCATACAGAAGAAGTAGAGTTCATATAAAGCCTTACAGTGGGGCCTTAAAGTGGGGCCTATATAAAGCCTTAAAAGAAAGAAAAGAAAAGATAAAACGGGAATGTGATAAAAGGTGTGCTGAGGTGCCAGAGTTACAGGTAGGACAGAATGTTGTTACTCAACTTCAGCCAGAGGTTGATAAGAGATGGAGTTTTGGTATCATCACAAATAAACTAAATAAAAGATCGTACATAGTACAGGTAAATGATAAAGCATACAGAAGAAGTAGAGTTCATATAAAGCCTTACAGTGGGGACACTGTAGATGGTGGTCACCCTAGTCAGACACAGGTCCCAGATCACCAACCGCTGCACGATAGAGAACCAGAGTTTACTGGCTTTGAATTAGTGGAAGAGAACCAGTATACTAACCCTCTAGTGGTTCAGCCACCAATCAGAGAACAACATCCACCGATGGAACCTGAAGAGGCCGTGCGTCGCAGTGGGCGGGCTAAGACACAACCACGTCATCTAAGAGACTATGTTGTATCTTGTTTTGAGAAAGGGAGATGTTTCCGAACGTGATTATTTATTTATGTTAGCGTATTCGAACGAGTCCCTCCGTTCGTCTTGATTTTGGATTATCTATGTTTTGTCGATTGTCTGTTGTGCGCCATTAAGCCCAATAAAAACTCATTGCTTATAAATAAGATATTTTATTATAAACATAGGGCTCGCCTCATCTCTTGACGCCTAAAAGGCTCCAAAGGCTCGAGTCTTTTGGATCACTGTGTGAGTTATGTGACCCCTAAAAATGAAGATTCTTCGTCTTGTACAGTTGACTAGTTAGTCTCTCTGTTTCGCAAGCCATTGTAATGTTTAGATAGCTTGATAGCTACAATTAGCACAATCAGATCCTTAGTTTGGGGCGCTGATGCCACTTTAGGAGGATTTAGGTCGAGTAATGTTAATTACTCATATTTACTTTTATAGTAATTTTATTTAAAGTATATGGAACTTTGAAACGAAACATTTTTTTTCTGAAATTAGAGTGAAATTTTAAAACATTGATATTGAGCACTTACTGCAATAAGTCAGTATTTTTTGAAAGAAGTTAAAATAAAGGTTAGGAATTGCAGATCATCTAATAAAATTAAAATGTGTGTATTGTGTTTAAAATATGTTTGTTGTAGTTGTAGAATTTAGACTAAAAGTTAAAAATACACGAAATTTTTGGCTTAAAATGCATAGGTACACCCACTATACCTCAGGCAGGTACATACTTCTGGCATTCATTTGTAACTGAATTAAATGTATGATGATGAGATTAATGAGTGTTAATCTTCTTATGTTACATCTACCGGTTAATATTTTTATGTTACAACCGGAAGACGAAATCAAATCTTTATGGTTTTAAACATTTCGGTCAAAATATTGAACACAAAGTTACTCACCTGACTTACAATTAACGTTTGAATGAATGCAAATAAACTAGATTGAGATTATTTTATAAAAGACGTGACCTAGTGTGACCTCACGACATCTCGTGAAAATTTACATCCATACTCCACCTCGGAAGTGTTGATTATTCTATTCATAACACCTATGATCAAATTCCGATTCTACCAATAAAAAGAATATATTATTTTGCCCTTTTTATAGATCACGACGCTCCAAAATGTACAATGACAACATTGTAAACATATAAACATCATTCCCAATTAAATTTTAACATTACTGAGCTACTTGAACTTGGGATCTCTGCTTGCATCTTTACAAACTTATCCGTTCACTTTCGAAACTCAAACCTTTTTAATTTCGATCTTACTGCTACGCCACAAAGCAAGATTTCTGATAGCATTTGAGGTTGTTCAAAGAAATAACTGCAAAGATAATGTTGTTATAATTCGTGAGCACGTTTTTTTAGACGACTTTTGAAGATGTATATAAACCAAATGTGGTGCGTTTTGTACCATCAGTATCTGGGATTCGCTCATTGGAGCTGGTTCGGGAGTTAGTTCGGCACAAGAGATGAATTTGGTAATACATTTGTTACGGAAGCGGTGATCAATCATTTGACAAGTGTTTTTTTTTATTGAGCAATGGCATCCAGGGATTTGTGCCATCGGGCTTGTTGAGTGGAACATACGGATCTTATTTAATAATGGTGTCTAACGGTTTCGAATTGTGAATAATTTATTGCTTTTTCGGGATCAGTGGTTTTATTTGAGTTGCGGTAGAATTAATATGTCGCCATATTTTCAAAATTTATAAAAAATAAACGTCAAATGCTAAAGTTCTATAAAATTAACTGCAAGAAGCATAACAACAATAAAAACTATTTTATATTCATATTAAAAATAACCTAACTAAAGAAGAAAAATAAATAAAGATAATAAAAAGTATAATTTGTAAATATAATCAATAAAAATAGCTAAATATTATAATTTGTATTTGATTAATTTAAATGGATATTTAAAGTTCAACTTAGCTTGAAATATTTGTAATATGGTTTTTTTTTGCCAAAAATCATTTATACCTGCTTAAATAATATAAAATCATCAATAATATCAAAGGCACTCAATAATAACTCGTAAATTTGCGGAAATAACTCAATATAACCACTCTGGTATTGCGGGTGTCCATGGGCGTCGGTAATCGCTTGCCATCAGGCGATTCGTCTGCTCGTTTGCCTCCTATATAATAAAAATAAAGATCTTTAAGATCGGCCAAGTGATATCTAACTTTAAAAGCAAATAGGACTTGATTATTCCAATTTTGAGCTTCATGACACCTTAATCCTTATACAATGAGTATAAGGATTAAGGTGTCATGAAGCTCAAAATGTTTTTCTTAATTGTATGCATAACAAAAAAAAATATCAATCCTTAGTAGAGATAATTGTGCGTTAATTTTCAAATTCTTTGTCATATCTTAATGTAAACGTACTGGTGCTCGACGCGGTCCCAGTACATGTCATCTTGAAATTTAAGTAATTGTCAATAGAGGTGACAGCTCTTAAGGTGTCATCTATTAGGCATTAGCATGTCGAGCACTAGAACGTTTACCTTACTGGGTATGACAAGGAAGTTATTGAGACACCATGTTCTATAGATTTAAAGTCCGTCTAAGCCAAGTGCGGAGAACAAATGGCCATGACACCCGATAATTTTATAGAATGATATGCAGGGTTACTTTGGTCACTCTAATATCTGCTATTTATGGAAATAGCAGAATAGTTGTCGTCGTTTGCTATAAGTTAACTAAAAAAACCCTTTTCTCCAGTTAATAGTAGCCGCATTGGCCGCGGTTTGCGGGGCAGCCAAGCTCGACCGCACTTACCTGCCTCCTGCATCAGCCAGGACTGCTGGAGGCAGTGAAGCATCACTGCAGACTCCTAACTCCTTCAGCCAGAACTCTGCCCCTAAAGGGAGTTACACTAATGACTTCCAGGGCGTGGTTGTCGACGCTGCCCTTGCAGGTATGTTGTCTAGTTACAGTGGAACCGCTTAGCCAGGACTGCAGGAGGCAGTACAGCATCACTGCAGACTCCTAACTCCTTCAGCCAGAACTCTGCCCCTAAAGGGAGTTACACTAATGACTTCCAGGGCGTGGTTGTCGACGCTGCCCTTGCAGGTATGTTGTCTAGTTACAATGGAACCGCTTGGCCAGGACTGCAGGAGGCAGTGAAGCATCACTGCAGACTCCTAACTCCTTCAGCCAGAACTCGGCTCCTAAAGGGAGTTACACTAATGACTTCCAGGGCGTAGTCGACGCTGCCCTTGCAGGTATGTTGTCTAGTTACAATGAATCCTTTACATCAGCTGCCCGCTTGGCCAGGACTGCTGGAGGCAGTGAAGCATCACTGCAGACTCCTAACTCCTTCACCCAGAGCTCGGCTCCTAAAGGGAGCTACACTAATGACTTCCAGGGCGTAGTCGCCGCTGCCCTTGCAGGTATATTGTTTAGTTACAATTAACCCTTTACATCAGCTGCTCACTTGAACAGGACTGCAGGAGGCAGTGCAGCATCACTGCAGGCTCCACTCCTTCCAGAACTGGGCTCCTAGCTTCAAGCCTTCATCAAGACCAGCACCTAAGGAGAGTTACATCAACATCTTAATTTCCTAGTTACTGTAATAAAATATAATCTCGTCAGTGAAAGCTATAAAATTCTAGACTACATCTGCTGTGGCAGCAAAAAAAATATCATATTACATGTTTTTCTTGATAAGCAGTTATTATTTTTGGTCTATGAAATTAATTCTCGAATTCTGTTTCATTTCTCCTGGTCACACTTAACTGCGTCATTAGAATGGCTTGTTCATCATAAATAGCTCACTTAATAAGGGTTTAATTTACCAAATTTTTCAAATTTTAGGAACCCGAGGCGCCTCAGGATCTGAAGAAACCGGCCTCGGCGCTCCCCGTAACGCGTACGGTTCGACTGCCTCCAAAGTAGGCGAAGCTGCCTTCCGAGGCGCCCAGGCTGGCTTCAGGTTCCCTCAAGGCTTCGGTCCTAACTCCGCATTCGCTCCCCAAACTTCACAAGATTCCGAGTTTGAAGCCAGAGAGTCACCTGATGGTTTAGAAGTTTCTGGAGAGTCTCAATTTGGAGATTCAAGACCAGAGCGTCCCCAAGCAGCTCAGGAACGCGGTGCCAACACTTTGAGGTTCGACAGCGAAGTTGGCGTTGAGAGTTTCAACTACGCCTTTGAAACTGACAATGGGATTTCTGCTGAAGAGACTGGAACAGGTTAGCTGCACTCAAAATTGTACTCTACTAACAGGAAACTAAGGCTATTTTGGCACCAATAAAAATACTGCGGGGTGAATAGGGATAAAAACTGGGAATGTAATTCATTTGAAAAATCTAATTATACTTTTGGAATTACATCATAATACTATCTTAGTATTCTAAGTGGGTATGGGTAGGATAATTTTCGTGATAAAAACTATCCTATGTGTTTTCCCGCGACTCAAACAATTTCTATACCTTCCTTTGATATAAACATTCAATTAATTGGTTCAAAAGTGATAAGGTAATAGATAGACAGAGTTAAGGATGACTCACGTTAGACCGGACCGTGTCGGGCCGGAGCTCTCGGAGCTTACTTACTTTTCTATGACTTGACAGGCGATCACGTGATGCTTTTCATAGAAAACGATGCGCCAGAAGCTCCGGCCCGGACACGGCCCGGTCTGACGTGAGTCATCCTTTACTCTGGATTCATATACGTCTGAGTAGAATGGTGTTTCCGTAAAAAAAAAAACTATCCAATATCCTTGGGACTACTTCGAATGAGTGCACTAAACAATTTTGAATTCCGAACAGCAACCAACGGCGTCCAAGCTCAGGGCGGTTACTCCTACACTGGCGATGACGGGAAAGTGTACACGGTGACGTACACCGCCGATGAGGGCGGGTACCAGCCCAGGGGTGACCATCTGCCGACCCCGCCGCCGATCCCGGAGGAGATTCTGAAGTCTCTGGAGCAGAACGCCAGGGATGAGGCCAACGGTGTCGTTGATGATGGTGAGCTGAATTATTCTTTTAAAAAACTTTAATAGAAATATACATCTCGTTCCTAGTCTCATTAAAAAGCTTAACAACATACAAGCTTGTACTTATACGTCGATTCCCTAACATAAGTATCCACTTTTCTATACAATTAGTATGGCAACTCAGCTACTTAAGTTGTTGGGGCACCGATCGCACTACCTGTGTAAACTAGTTACTTCATTTTTTTTGCAGTAGGTAGGTAGAAATAACTGCGCATAAGTAAACATGTAAATATTTTAAACGGTATAATATTGAAAAAATCCCAAGTAGTTACTTACTTACTGTTTTTAAATAAAAAGGACGATATAAAAAAAAGTCACGCTTGACGCTTTCGGTCAAGATTTCATTCGACAAAGGTTCGGGTGTAACTTTACCATTTTTACTTTATTAAAAATTTTGTTTTAAAGTTACCTATAATTTAAATAGTTGTAGGATATTCATATTTATGTACATAATTTTATCGTATTATGTCTGATGAGATAACCTTATGCTTACTTCTTTTGCAAGATTCCTCATGCTTAGAAATTCTAAAAATCCAAGAAGACAGGAAACGATGTACCACCTTATGTAATGTACCTATGAGAGCAATAAGTTACTGAATACTGAAACTAAAATATAAATAATTACCACATACTGTTATCTGATCGTTTTTCGATAGTTTGGCATATCATTGAATGAATCAAGGTTAACTATTAACTAACTCCTTTTTAGTGTTTCATTTGTTTCACGAACTCGTTACAGATTTGTCGATTATTTCTTAAAAGGCAATTAATATTGTATCTCTATAGGGTTCTATAGCTAAAAAGGAATGCGATGATATGGAACTCTCGAAGCGCGAGTCGATTAGTACTCCGTGTTTTTTTCCTTTTAATTTAAGTTTTATCAAGCACAAAGCTTTTTTATTATTACCTATTTAGAAGGTACAAAATACGTATTTTCTTTTAACAACGCTGGAATTACGTATGACGTATGATAATTGTTTCTTTTATACTAACACAGCAAAACAAAAGGGTCGTTAAATCTGCCTAATATTACATCCTGGACTATTCTAAACTATTTAGTACAAGTATAACACAATGTGTTCTAAAGAGGCATATATTAATTATTCAATAGCAATATTAATTAATGCCTTTTGCTAATTCAATTTTCACTTTCCAACACAATGATAAAAAATCCTCTGCAAATAAGTAACCGCACAATTCATTATCGCTTTAAAATCACTGACAAAATCCGTAACGGGACAGCTCAGCATTATACCATTGTGCCGTGATAAATGTATTTGCCGACTGATATATCGTCAACCGCTTGACAAATGGCTAACAACTTTCATTTTTTATTTACAGGCTTGTACGATGCTCAGAAGTACAATGCGGGAGGCGATTACGCGGAAAGTGACAGCGCTAATGGTAAACAGAATGGTGGGCCATCAGCCGGTACTGGGAACACCGGCGACGTCGATGCAAGCGGCACATTCATTAATCAGAACATTCAGAACAAGCCTTTCAACCCCAACGGACAAGGCGGTGACAAAACAGTGAACCAGTTCACAAGCTTCCAAAACAATGCTGCCAACAGAGTTGGATCAAGAAACGATTACTTGCCTCCGTTCCAACAGACACCACAAAGGCAGCAAAACGCTAGCCCGGATAGTTCAGATGCTGATTCATCCTCAAGCTTTCAACACGAATCGACTGAGGGCTCTGGTAATTTCCAATCCCAATCTCAACAGAACCGACCAACCTCTCAATCTATCGGTTCAAGACCCACCACTAACCAATTCGGCTTCAAACAAGGCACAAATGGAAATCAGGTCAACCAAAATGGAAACCACTTCTCTTCTCAAAGCAATAGGCAGCAGTTTGGATCAGCGGCAAACGCTGCCTCCGATAAGGGGCGTAACCAGTTCTCAGCCCACGCTTCAGCCTCTTTCAACTCTCAACATGCAACTTCTGTCCCTGATACTGAACTGACTACACCTTTTGAAACAAGTCCGCAAGATGCTCAGTCAGCTCAGTCTTCTGCGCCTTCTACCAACGCATTTGGTTTCAATAACCAGCCTAGTCACAATGGACAGTCGCACTTTGCGTCACAAAACTCACATCATCAGACTTCCCAGGCTCCTGCTCAACCGACCATTCCATCTTTCCCTCAGTCAAGACCTCAAGACTCTAACAACCGTCCAGTTGGTGGAAATAGGAATACGCAATTAGGATTCCCTACCCAAGCACCGCGTCAGCAAGAACAGTTCACCCAACAGACTGCTTTTGGTAGCAAGCGCCCTCAATTTTCTCAAAACGCTGATAGCCAATTCTCTCCCAGCACTCAGAGACCTCAATTCGCCCAACAAGCTACCGCTCAAGATGATTCTTATTACTACAATCAGCCTTCTAGAACTTTTAATACTCCCCAGTCACCCTCGAGGTTTTCAAGCGCACCAGCTAATCATTTTGATAGAGTAACCCAACGACCATCGTCTTCTCAAGCTCCCCAAGAAGAAGAAAACTATCCCTCAACTGTTTTCCCATCGCAAAACGGTCAGCGTCAAGGTCCATCTAGGCGACCTTCGTTCCCCACTCAATCGACTCCGTCAGATAACCAGTTCCAGAGTAACGGTATTGCTTCAGCTACCAATGGGATCACACAAGCATCCGCCTCTCCTTTCACTGCTCCTACATCAGCTCCTAGTTTCAACGGTCAGCATTCGAGCCACTCCAGGCAACAGCTGCAATATTCATCCTTCCAATCTAGCCGTCCTTCATCACCTGAGCCCAGCAAGCCTTCCTTCAGTGCGCAATCTACATCACCATCACAGTCCAGCGGAGCTCTATCGAGCCAATTTGAAAAACAGAACTTCGAGTCGGCTAAGCCTTTGAGCCAGCAGCCATTGCAAGAAGTGAAAGAGATTAAGCTTGATGATGACACCAAACCAGAAGCGCCTGTAACGAACCTGCAGTACAATGGAGAGGTTTACGAATACACCAAGCCAGCGGAGATGCTGCCGCCTCCAGAAAATGGCTTCGGACAGTTCGGAACTAAATTGCCAAGCGCTCAGAAACCTGCTGAACCGAAACCCCAATTTGGACAAACTGCTTCAGCTCATGCTACTTCGCAACCTCAGTTTGGACAGTCTACGACTTCAGCTCAAGCTACCTCTCAAACTTTTGCTCCCCAATCTACTCCGTTCAGTCAAAGTGCTAAGGCTCAACAAGGCAATCAATTCGGATCTCGACCTCAATTTGGACAGTCTACCACTTCAGCTCAAGCTACGTCTCAAACTTTTGCTCCCAAATCTACTCAGTACAGTCAAAGTGCTAAGGCTCAACAAGGCAATCAATTCGGATCTCGACCTCAATTTGGACAGTCTACCGCTTCAGCTGAAGCATCATCGAAGCCTTTTGCACCTCAATCTAACCAGTTCAGCCAAACTTCACAAGGCAAGCAATTCGGATCCCGGCCTCAGTACGGACAGTCAGCGACTTTGTCTCAACAGGCAACATCTGAATCGTTCGCTCCTCAACCTACCCAGTTCAGTCAAAGCGGCAAGATTTCACAAGGCAACCAATTCGGATCCCGACCTCAATTCGGACAGTCTACAACTTCATCTCAACAGGCTACATCTGAATCATTCGCTCCTCAACCCACCCAGTTCAGTCAAAGCGCACAAGACCAGCAGAATACCTTCGGATCCCGTCCCCAATTTGGTCAGGTACACTCACAGTCCCAACAATCAACATCTTTTGATTCAAAGCCTCAATTTGGTCAAGCTACCCAAACTGATCAGTTCAGCGCTCAAACTCAGGAATCCACTGATGAGTTCGATGCTAAACCATCGAAACAGTTCAACCAAGCGCATCAAACTGAACAGCACAGCAATCAGTTCCAGCGTAGACCATCTCAAGGAAGCTTCGCTGCCGCTGAGACTCCCAAACCTTTCGGTCAAGGAAATACGAGTACATGTTGCCAAGGTGCGTTCGGTCAGCAACCCAGCTTCGGCAAGCCTAGTCAGGATAGTTCCATTGCTTCGACTTTCCAAAGCAACTCCTTCAAACCAGCGCAGAGTTCGTCAGTCGCCGGAAAAGGAGAAGATTTTGGAGGACCAAGAGCGCCACCTAGCTTTGACGAAACGGGTTACCATTATTAATTTAGAATAAGTGCCATAGAATTATACGCTCTAGTTTTGAACGTCTATGTCGGATTTTGAACTCAAACAAAGTTTGTAAAATAGTACATTACGATACAAGAACGTTTTACAGTACATATGGTCCTTTAAATTTTTTAACATAGGCTCATATTGTCCTTAATCTCGCCCTAGGGAGGTAAAGTAGCACCATATGTACTGTAATTAAGTAATTTTTAAATCAATCGGCATTGAAACGGGAACTGGAGCATTTATTGTGATACAATAGGGTGGAAGTGCAAGTAATATAAATAAAATTAAATAATATCGTAGATATAACAGCGATAGCTATGCGTGCTTGCTGTATGTTTTGAACATGAAATATGCTCTCTAATAAATTATTTCTGTAAATAAAAATGGAAATGGTTTTATTTATTAATCTGTCAATTCTTATGAAAATCTGATTAGTAAGAACACTAGAATGGACAAAACAAACGCAATAGCAATGAACAAATAGACATGAGGAGGCTAGATCACTCCGGGGCAGCCATTTTAATACGATAAAGTGTATAGCAAATAGGTATAGCAAGCCTACAGGTTTTATAAAACTTACAGCCGGTAAGACTTTGAAAGTCTCTTTATTTCTAGGCAACCCCTTATGTATCATTGCTCAGTCACTTGAAGAATGGCTGTCGAATTTTGTCGTTAACAGGATAAAGATAGAAAAAACTTACTAAGCACTTTATGACAACGAAAAGTAATAATAATCGATGACATAACTGAAAACCTACCACATAAGGTCAATGGCACACAAACACTATAATAGCGGTGATAAAAATAACTTGACCATTATTATTATCCACGCTTCATTGAGAAGTATTTTATAGGGTTAAAATCTTTAGGAACAAAATAGTTAATTGCTTAAAAGGCGGAAATACATGGGTCTCGTCTCGACGCCAATTGGCTACTTTCCTACTAGTCAAATCAGCTTCTTTTTTAGGACTGTCAAAACGATTTGCTAATATGGATTTTATATGAAAACTTGTGTACTGACGTCACAGTCAACTCGTCTACTTTTTATACTTCCATCCGATTTATTAAATATAAATTATGTTTAAAAATAACTGCTACCTATGTTTTTATAATAATTATCATATTATCTGGTACTTAATTTCGTGCACGGTGTGAAATAATTTATTTTAATTACTTATAGGAAAGTACCCAATTACAACTTTGTTCCTTTCGGTGTCGAGACCTTCAGTCCGTGGGGCCCGGGAGCTTGCGGATTTGGCCAAACAGCTCATTGATGTCACTAGGGACAAAAGAGCTGGCAGCTTCCTTGCTCAACGAATAAGCGTTGATATATAGCGAGAAAATGCTGCTAGTATCTTTGGCACTATGCCCTCTTTAGATCAAGATTTTCACTTTTTAATTAGTTAACCTAATAAATGAGTTATACGTTATTTGCTATTAATTTTACTTCTTATACTAAAGGAAATAAGTTGTCCTGTTTTCTGTCTCCAAAAATGTGAAAGAGTGGTAGATTGTTGCATAGGTTTATCGGGCGCCGTGGTAGAATATTCGCGAGTCCAGGGCTATAACCGCGAAAATCGAAGTTCGCAAATTGCGGGCATTTTTCTCTGTCACTCTAATTACGCCTTCTTTGGAGTAAAAGAGAAAGAACCCCGTAATTTACGAATTTCGGTTTTCGCGGTAGCCCCTCAGGTCACCTCCCCAAACGGCACTTTCATTCTTATGAACTAAATAAAACATTTAAGAAATTATGGTTCTTAATCTACCTGCTCAATAGATTTTATTGTATTTGTGGACAAATATTCACATTTCATGTAAGGAGTTTCTTAAGTAGTGGTGGGCAAGATTCGTCAGTCATAAAACGTATCATTTCAGTCATTGTCATAATAGCCATTTTCGAACATCAAAATGCAAATTTCAAGATCCCAATCTCAATCCTAAATCTAGCCAGACAATCCAAAGAGGTCATATTAACACATTTATAAAAATTACTTATTTACTAACAAGGAGTGGCTGGCCACCATCCGACCACCCAGATCATGACAAATGTCTTGACATTCATCATCCATTACCTCTCCATTACTGATTATGATACAACTATTAGGATGACCTCACCAGACAAATTACTCATTTGTATTGCTATCAATAAGTTGAAATAATTTAATTTTTTTTTATGGAGTTTGTTTTTATGAGTACATACCAACAGATTATTAGGTGAGGCCATAATTATTTTTTAAGGCAATTATGTGACAATATATGGGGCTATTTCAGCGTTAAGTTTTTTTTGTGCTTATATAAAGTAGGCTAAATTTCAGAAAATAATTTTAAGTGAGGGAAAGACTATCCTCTCCTGTAGAAAAGAAAACCAAGGCAATCTTTACCATACATAAAATAAAATATATAAGTAAATGATACATATACAGCTTGGCAAAAAAGGGTAGAAATTAAAAAGTGGCAACATTGTAGTGTCGTCCCTTTCAAACCAATTTATGTAAACGGGACGACACTACAGTGTTGCCACTTTTTAATTTCTACTCTTTTTTGCCAAGTTGTACCAGTGTACCTCCTTCTTCTTCTTCCTCGCGTTATCCCGGCATTTTGCCACGGCTCACATGGGAGCCTGGGGTCCGCTTGACAACTAATCCCATGATTTGGCGTAGGCACTAGTTTTTACGAAAGCGACTGCCATCTGACCTTTCAACCCAGAGGGGAAACTAAGCCTTATTGGGATTAGTCCGGTTTCCTCACGATGTTTTCCTTCACCGAAAAGCGACTAGTAAATATCAAATGATATTTCGTACCTACATAAGTTCCGAAAAACTCATTGGTACGAGCCGGGGTTTGAACCCGCGACCTCCGGATTGCAAGTCGCACGCTCTTACCGCTAGGCCACCAGCGCTTACCAGTGTACCTACACTACATATATATGCATAAGAATATAAAGACGAAACATAAAAGCTAATATACACAAAGAATAAACAATTTTAGAGCCAGAAGGGTCATTGTCTCAAACATTTTAGCTCTACATGGTTTCAATTTCGTAATGTCATGATCTCTTTAAGGGAGACGCATAAAAGGGAACAGTTTTTGATAATCATTGGTGATAGCTTGTTAAACAACTTAACCTTGACATGATTGTACCTACCCGTGATCTTGATATAGGTACTTTTAAATAACGTAAAATAAAAAATAAGTTCAAAAACTAAAACCCGACTACTGCAAATCGCGCTCTAAAAAGTATGAAACAAGATAGAATTCTTATCTGAAATTATTAAACAGGAAATATTATAAATGTTATAATTTTTTTAATAAAAAAATACAACGTAATACAGTGAAACCTGGATAAGTGAGATCTCAAGGGGCGAGCAAATTTGTCTCACTTAAAGAGGTTTTCCACTTACCCAGGCTCCCAGTTAGCCAGGTACAAATAAATTTCTGTCTCATTTACAGAGGGTTCCATTAATAGAGGTGAGAATAGAGTATATTTCAGTTATAGAGGTGGTTAATAGGGTATTTAGTAATTATCTTTAAAAATAAATAAGGTAAAATAATCCTTGTCCCTAAATTTTTTTTAGTCTGTTTAAATATTTCTTTGAATTAATTTTGAATGATTCTCCAAACGGATAGATATTTCAAAATTAAATTAAATTTGATACGGACTTCAATGCGTATTAGAAATTTAATAAATGAAAATTTATTTTTTCATGTTACTTATCAAAATTTCAGCTTTCGTTTCGATAGTTTTAACTACTTACATAAATTAACTAAATCAAACTTGAAGTTGTTTAGACACAATTAGGCAAATGCGGAATTTGTGGATTGACTAAGAGTTAGAAAGAATACGGGAATTGTTCAATGAAGTCCAAGTTAGAGAGGTCATAGATTGACGTTATCTCAGATACAGAAGTCAATTCCCTATAAAATTCCAAAAAACAATTAGGAAAATGTAATCTTATAAATATAGTCTCAGTAAAAGAGGTAAAATACACTCTCTGTCTCAGTTATAGAGGTAAATGTGACTATAAAATCACAATAACGAATCCCAGTTATAGAGGTTCGTTTTTTCTCAGTAACAGAGGTAATTCAGTGCTAAGGTGTCGGGACCGCACCATGAGTCCCAGCTATAGAGGTTTCTCACTTATCCAGGTCCCACTTAACCAGGTTTCACTGTATAATTTACTACAATTTTTATATATTTACAGAGATATTCAAAGGATCTCCGTGGTTGTATGCCACGATTATAAACTTTAAAGTAAAGTGGCATACGACCACGGCTATCCTCTGAATCTCTGTAAATATATAAAAAAATGGCATGGAGGCCCTTTCGGCGCCCGGCTTTGGAACGCGTACAGCGTGTCTCGTACGTCGGGCTACGCCCGATTCTTTAAGTATAAGGGCGCCTTCGGCGCCCGGCTTTGGAACGCGTACAGCGTACCTCGTACGTCGGGCTACGCCCGACTCTTTTAGTATGAGGGCGCCTACGGCGCCCGGCTTTGGAACGCGTACAGAGTACCTCGTACGTCGGGCTACGCCCGACTCTTATAGTTTGAGGGCGCCTCCGGCGCCCGGCTTTGAAACGCCTACAGCGTACCTCGTATGTCGGGCTACGCCCGACTCTCTTAGTATGAGGGCGCCTTCGGCGCCCGGCTTTGGAACGCGTCCGGATCCATAAAAAAAGGGTTTGTTTTATGGCAATCCTAAAAATTACGCATTAAACCAAATTATGACTAACGGAAATGTGGACAAACATTACAATGGGAAACAATAGAGAACCCAATGAAATCTATGCATAATTGAGGCATATAAGCGTTCTAATCTCAGGTGTAAACAAATCATCAAATTCCCAAGATCCATAGTTTATGACTGTGATTACTTGGGGCCATTACCCTAATGTCTGGTTTTAAAGCAATCGCTCAATAAAACCGCACCGAGGATCGTACCTTGGGGGACTCCGAGTCGTGAGATGTAATTATTTATCGACATACCTCATTTAGGTATGCTTTCCTAATGTGGCTGAAGAAAATGTCAAAGTTATCATTTTAGTTTGTGAATTTTGATAGGTCTTCAGCTAGGCTAATATGGTCGCCTTTTTATTCTTTGTCAACATGCCTATCACATTCTAATAAGTATGAAAGTGCGAAAGTGACACATGACATGACAAAGTGATAAAAATTCGACCATGATATCCATGCAGATCGACTTTTTTATGATTTAGGAGGCAACCGAGCAGACGAATCACCTGATGGTAAGCAATTAACGTTGCTCATGGACACCAGCAGCACCGGAGGGATTGTAAGTGCGTTGCCGACATTAAGGTGGGAGTAAGCTCCTTTCTTTAAGGTTTAGGATTAGGTACCCTTCTTAATTATGAATATCAGCATATTCTACAATACAATACAAATACTCTTTATTGCATCCCTCAATAAAAAAACAATGCAGAAAGAAAACAGCAACAGAAGCAGAGGTAAATAACAGGCGGTCTTATCGCTAAAAGAGCGATCTCTTCCAGACAAGCTTTAGGTATTCTACCTACCTTTTTCAAAATCAATATGTTCTGTTTCAAAGTATTCAAACTTACTGCATTAATAATTGCAGTAAAAACCTTATTTCACTGCATTAATAATTGAAACCCATAAATTACGGCGCGATTCGGGAAATGATTTAGACATTCACTAGATATGAAATAGTAACGATATGTGACGTTCCACGGCAAAAGGTACCTTATGGCTGCAATAATATTGGAGCTGCGTTAATAATAGCGTAAGCGCCAACCGCCATAGCTTACCTTTTGCTGTGGAATGTCACATATCGTTACTATTTCATATCTAGTGAATGTCTGATTCATTTCCCGGATCGCGCCGTTAGTCAATCTACACTGCCCTACCTTTCCTACGTAGTTAAATTAAATTAATATTAGGATCGTAAACTCGATATAAGGTCAGTCCCTTTCATTCAATACGATTAGCACCTACTTGATATCCTTAACGTGCCGTTACATATCGTTTTCAACACCAGAGGGCCTACCGCGAAATACGAAAAACGAAATTTCGTTATCTACGTCTCTATTGCTCGAATTTGCAAGTGTGGTAGAGACAGATAACAACATTTCGATTTTCGTTTTTCATGGTAAGCGCTTTATAAGATTCGTGCTTCATACATAAATATTATACCTACTTAGACACTGTTGTAAGCCTTTGAGCAACGGGTTTAATAAAACTTTATGAACTATACTATGAGTATTAAAAAAAGACTTTCGAAATATCATCTTATGTGTGTCTGTTTTTTGTCACACCCTATACGGACCGTACGCATTGGAGAGTCTGCCATCTTGTGGCCTGAATCGGAAACATATTCGCACATACATGGCCAAAGCAAGTGCTACTATTTACCGTTCTCGTCGGTACGTTTCCTTGTGCATAGTAGGTTCTGCCATCTTGTGGGCTACATCGGAAGCATAAACGACTATACGAATATACTCGTAATATTTGGATTTTATGGGAATACCTTGTAGATTGGTGCGACCTGGAAAAGGGTTAAAGTTTTCAATTAAAGGCCGATATAAACGGACTGCAACTCGTATGAGATCTGCACGCCGATGTGGCAGTGGGCGTGCAGTCGGCGTGCAGTCGGCGTGTAGATCCCATACAGATTGCAGTCGGGTTGCAGTTTTTACCGGCCCTATGGCTGCTGCTTGACACAACGTTGGCACATCAGCGCAGCGACGCCATTTTCCATAGCGCTGACTAGACGCCGACGCTCGTGTGGGGTCTTTCTAAATCCGTCATTGACCTAAATTTTAAGATTTACTATATATCTACTTCTATCAAACATTCTCACGATATTACAATCAAATTAATTGCAAGTACTAATTAAATGACTACTGGAAATTCGAAAATAGTACTAAATAATAACATTGATAAATGCAATGAATACATTAAAATGATAAACAAACCGACTGCATGATTGAGAGTTGAAATATGTTTGCAATTAAGAAAACGTTTATGGGGTCTGGTGTCTGGTTCAAATTAGGATACCTATTTTTTTTCTGAAGGCGACGGTAGAACGAAGATCAAGTTTGTAATTATGTATATAAAATGGCGGACTTAATGCCTAAAGGCCTACCTAGAAGAAGGAATACCTATAACTCCTATTAGACTTACGAGCTTTTAAAAATTTTATAGAATTTATATAATAATCTAAATAAGTCAATCGAAGGACCGTACCTATGGTTAATATACATCACATGGTCGGTCCCTCATGTCTGAGGATCGTGGTCAGTATCAGGGTTGCATCTGGAGCGGAATGATCTGCCTCCACCGGTTTCTGTCCAACGCGTCTCTGACGACCGTGTAGAAAGCAGAGCGGCTACCGCGAAAACCGAAATTCGCAAATTGCGGGGATCTTTCTTCTTCACTCCAATGGCGTAATAAGAGTGACAGAGTAAAATTCCCGCAATTTGCGAACTTCGATTTTTTCGGTTATAGCCCTGAGGATGACGAGTCTTTAACTAGATCGGTCCATCTTATTCGTGAACGACCGTGTGATCTTCTGCTGTCGGTGTTTCCAACTGCAATCAGTTTTTCCAAACGTGACGATTAAAATCACCTCTGCGCACTGTGCATTGTGAATATGATGTCATCAAATTATGTAAAATATTTGACATAATATCAAATATCCAGAGAGAAAAATGGGGAGTACGTTTGTAGACGAACAAACGAAGTCGTTAATGGTTACTTAAAGCAACTTATAACACAGAGTTTATACGGAAAATGCGGCAAACGGCAAATGTTAATAACTGGACTTGTTTGTTCGCCGCGGACAGTAGGCGCTTGCAAATTGCCCGCGCATGCGTGTATAATGCCTATAATTTTGACAAAAAGCGAAAAATAGTTTAAAATGCCACTAAAATATTAATAACCGTGACTCTTTTCGCGACGGTTTGAAAATTTTGAAAGTTAATAAAAAACGTAGAGTACTTACTCCTAAAATTCAGCACTATTATAGATACATTCGTGTAAAATTACCACTATACAGGGTGATCAATCCAAATGGGTCAGTATGGAGAAGTCAGAAACTATGAGAGTTAGCGAAATCTGTTCTTAGGAACCATGGCTTCGATTTTAGATTTAATAATCATGGCATTCAATTTTTTTTTAAATCTATCATACATAACCGGGATTCGAACCTGGTCAATTATTCTTGCTGTTTGTTTATATGGCAACTTTTAAACTATGCGTGATAGGTGGAGGGTGCTCGAGCAAATATCATAGAGGGCCCCGAGACAAAACAAACTACATTAAAAAAAATTCAAAATGGCCGACTTTTTTTTATTTTTTCAAGTTGGTCCGAGCGCGTTGAGATTTGGCATGCGACGAGCCTGGGGGCCCCAAATTACCATGTCAAAAAATTTTTTGGAAAAATGCAAAATGGCGGCGGACACCGGCAAAGTCAAATTTCCAAGTAGGTTAAGCGAACCCAAAGGGCGAGCTTCAGGCCAGCCGGGAGGCCGAAAGCCAACCCCGATGGAGGGCCGAAGGTCCGGAGCCTCCACCCCGACTCCCAATAGGAAAAGTGTTGGGTCGTGTTTAAGCTCCAACTTCCCCCTCTCGTGTGACGCTTCGGGCCTTCGGCCCTACGCGGAGCTCGGCCTTCGGCCTTCGCAAGACCCGACGCTTCGCCGTCGGACATTCGGCCCGCCGGCTTCGCTCATCAAGACGGTTGACTTGGTAGAACACTTGGAAGTACCGCATTCACGCAGCTCGGCCTTCGGCCTCACGTTTTGGGAGTCGGGGTGGAGGCTCCGGGCCTTCAGCCTTCCGCCGGGGTCGGCCTTCGGTCTCCCGGCCTGAAGCTCGCCCTTCGGGCTCGCTCGCTTAACCTACTTGGATATTTGACTTTGCCCGTGTCCGCCGCCATTTTGGATTTAAAAAAAAAAAATTTGACATTGTAATTTTGGGCCCCTAGGCTCGCCGCATGCCAAATCGCAGCGCGCTCGGACCAACTTGAAAAAATTAAAAAAAAGTCGTCCATTTTGATTTTTTTTAATGTAGTTTGTTTTGCCTCGGAGCCCTCTATGATATTTGGTCGAGCACCCCCCACCTATCACGCATCGTTTAAAAGTTGCCATACAAACAAACAACAAGAATATTGACCATGTTCGAATCCCGGTTATGTATGATAGATTTAAAAAAAAATTCAATGCCATTATTATTAAATCTAAAATCGAAGCCATGGTTCCTAAGAACAGATTTCGCTATCTCTCATAGTTTCTGACTTCTCCATACTGACCCATTTGGATTGATCACCCTGTATAACTACAGAAATTATATCATTATATTTATTACCTATTTACATTGCTCGTAGTTCTTAATTACGTCTAAAAAATCTCAACATTAATCCAAAAAATAATCATAATGAGAGCGTTGATGTCTTTTGCTCTACCATTTACTTAAAGGGCGTACCGTGAAAACCGAAATTCGACCTTTCTCTTTTACTCCAATGAAGGCATAATTAGAGTAACAGAGAAAGATGCCCGCAATTTGCGAACGTCGATTTTCGATACGAACAGAACGGTAAAATAAAAATAAAGAATATTTTTTAGGGTTCCGTACCCAAAGGGTAAAACGGGACCCTATTACTAAGACTTCGCTGTCCGTCCATCCGTCCGTCCGTCTGTCACCAGGCTGTATCTCACGAACCGTGATAGCTAGACAGTTGAAATTTTCACAGATGATGTATTTCTGTTGCCGCTATAACAACAAATATTAAAAACAGAATAAAATAAAGCTTTAAATGGGGCTCCCATACAACAAACGTGATTTTTGCCCAAAGTTAAGCAACGTCGGGAGTGGTCAGTACTTGGATGGGTGACCGTTTTTTTTTTGCTATTTTTGTTTTTTTTTTGCATTATGGTACGGAACCCTTCGTGCGCGAGTCCGACTCGCACTTGCCCGGTTTTTTTTTAATGAACTCCCATGGAGTATGAAGTAGGCTGTGATCTGACCGCCGCGCCGCTGTCAGTTTCGAAATTGCCCCGCGGATCGAAGATGATAGCATAACGCATAACAAAGGCGAACTATTAACCTATTACAGTTTCGTACAGTCAACTATAATAATATGTAGGTACAGTCAACGGTCAAAATATGGGTGTACAAATAATTTCAAAAATATGTCCCATAACTCTTATGTCAGTGAATTAAGAACTATGGGACATATTTTTGAGTAAGTTGTCTACACCCATATTTTTACCGTTGACTGTACCTATAGACAACGCAACCGGCCAGGCAAAAATTTACAATTTACAGGGGCCCGTTTCACCTTGGTGACAATTGATCAACAACAACGATGGTACAGTCGGCAGCAGAAGCGAAGCGGACCAGCCCAGGTGTTCAAAATGATCTTGACGCGATTTTATTGTTAAGAGAATAAGAGCGTGTCGAGGTAATTTTGAACACCTCGCCCGCTCAGCACCTTCTGCTGCTGACTGTACCTAGCGTCAATATTTACTTGTTGGACCAGCAATGTCAATTGTCAATGTTATTCTCTATGCATCTCACTCGTACTGGCATATTAGCGAAATGTATAGAAAGTAAGTTACGCAGACGTTAGCGAATATGGGCCCGATTCGGATTTTGAAATAGACATCTATTAGATATCTTTTAGACATCACCAAGATACGATAACGATATGTTTAAGATCTAACCTGTCAAATATGACATTTGCGCGATTCTGGGGTCCTCTTGAACGATTTCCACAGGATATGACATAGTGATCCAATTCACATCTAATAGATATCTTACTCTACCTAACGTAAAAGTGATATTGGTTGCCCGAATTGTGCTGCAAAAGAGAACTAGTTGATATCTAAACAATAACGTATCTAGAATGGAGCTAGTACGTGTCGTATCTTGTGAATATCTTGAAGTTCGAATACGGCAGTCTGTCAGTGTCAAGTCAAACTGGTGATAGCCGTACAGGTGTAGATCCTACACTAGCGATGTTACTTATCTTAAGAGCCAACAGGAGTAGTCATTCCTCCATACAAACGTACTCCTCGTTTTCCTCCGTGGTTTTTGAAGCTAGAGCAATGATTTTTTCAACACAGATTAATATTATTATTATCTGTGTCGGACCGTTTTGCTTTTTTTGATATTTTTGTTTTTTAAGGCGCTAGAGCCATTCAAAAATGGCCAAAATGGCATAATTGACTATGCCGCAATGAGAGGCGTGGTATTCAAAACTGATATCAATTAGCCAAAAAAGCAAAACGGTCCGACAGAGATAATTTCATAATCATTTAGATTTCCAAATTTGGTTACGATTGGTTAAGGTTTGGAGGAGGAAACAGAGGAGTACGATACCTCGATTTTTGAGATTTTTACGCGGGGTTTTTCGCCTTGTCCTTATCGCACTAGTTTTAGGAGCCGCTTCCGTTAGCGAGACGGGGTATATTTACCTAAAATATTTAAAACTCAGCTCCTGTTTCGTCTTAATAAATGTTACTTATTTATATGTTATGATATCATGTCACAAACAAAAACAGCTAAATTATTCAATTATAATCTCATAACAGTCATTACACGTCAAGTTAACCAGAGATCTGACCTCAGAGTACACTTAAACCCTGATTTTAATACTGTTCGCATTTTTGCACAACATGCTCTCAATGCACGTACCAAATTATTACCCATTTTCAACCTTATTTCAAAGGCCATAAGGTCCATCAGTGGTTAATTAAAGTGATACTGTTTGCACATAATTGCGTCCTTGCACTTGTCGGGTTGTCAATTTTTTTGCCCAACGCACGTTTGCACTGAGTTTTTAATTTTTATAATTTGACCCCTGCGTAATTTTGCTTAAGATCCTGGGGTATATTCTCCAATGCGCTAAAGATGGATTTTAATTGGTTGGAGTATTGGTTAGTACGCTGAAGTAATTTTTTTGTGAGCACATTGAAAAGTGGCACAAAACAAAATGAAATGCGACTTAATTTAAGTGAGTAGGTAAGTAAGATCATTATCATCATCATATCAGCCAGAGGACGTCCACTGCTGGACATAGGCCTCATCATGAAGTAAGCTTTATTTGCATTAAATGTGGTTAACAAAGGTCTTAAGTTTTTTAATTTTAAAAGGATTACATCTAGCTCATTTAACACGCTCATTGCGGCACCGGGCCGAAAGACCTGGGCTATTAACCGCGAAAATCGAAGTTAGCAAATTGCGGGGATTTTCCTCTATCACTTTAATTGCGCCTTCATTGGAGTAAAAGAGAAAGATCCCCGCAATTTCCGAATTTCGGTTTTCTAGGTAGTCGCTCTGATACAAAGTTTGGTTAATTACGAGTTACGAATAAGCAGCATACAAAATATACATTTTTGCCTGCCTTAAATCTAAAATATCTTACTATTTACAGATAACAGCATGCAACATGTACTCATATTGGACATGTATTTAATTAAATCCGAATTTAATTGGGTGTCGCAGAATGCAGACCCCGGTCACGTCACAAAAAAGCTCGTAAACATACACACGCACACACACACAAGAAAAAACACATGCGCACGCGCAAATAATTAGTCTATCGGAGTAATATCGATCGGGAGGTTTTGAAACGACGCACACAAGCAACTGTTAAGGGGACGAACGCAATGTGGAGTTTTTTATTGCAATTTTTTTAGTGCCAGGATAAATTTCTGTTAGGAAAAGTAGAATAGATTTATATTTAATTTAATGTTCACCGGTGAATTACATGTAATTTATATGATATGCCTAAATACAATTTGTAGGTAATTATATCATTAAAAAAAAACTAATAATAAAAACCATTGAATTATTTAGAGGCAAAAATAAAGTGTGGCAAAAAAAAAAATAAAGGCAAAAAATATTAATTGTGTTCATATTAAGGAAAGTAAAATGAATTACATTTTGCTTATCATATAAAAACTACGATAGTAACGTGTATGTTATTAGCAGAGCTCGGATAGGGTGAGCTATTTGCCTTATAATTTGACATGTCTTATGTCATATATAAGGCAAATAGCTCACCCTATCCGAGCTCTGGTTATTAGCAAACACTGCTTTGATACATAAACTTCAAATTGTTTCTTGTTTTGCCAAATTAAGTCTTAACAAAAAGTTTTTTTCTATATTTATGTTAAAGAAAACCACTACCTACCTAACCTACCTATTATTTTTAGGGTTCCGTACCCAAAGGGTAAAACGGGACCCTATTACTAAGACTTCGCTGTCCGTCCGTCCGTCCGTCCGTCCGTCCGTCCGTCCGTCTGTCTGTCACCAGGCTGTATCTCACGAACCGTGATAGCTAGACAGTTGAAATTTTCACAGATGATGTATTTCTGTTGCCGCTATAACAACAAATACTAAAAACAGAATAAAATAAAGATTTAAGTGGGGCTTCCATACAGCAAACGTGATTTTTGACCAAAGTTAAGCAACGTCGGGCGTGGTCAGTACTTGGATGGGTGACCGTTCTCTTTTTGCATTATTTCCGTTTTTTTTTTGCTTTATGGTACGGAACCCTTCGTGCGCGAGTCCGACTCGCACTTGCCCGGTTTTTTTTTCTGTTATGCTACTTTAAATATATCTACTTATAAGATATTAATTACATAATATATTCTTTATTCGGCTATTAAAACTTAACGCTCTCATAAAATATGAAGGCAATAAATTAAACACACAATAAAATTAACTTATTATTTCGACGAAGTCGAACGCACTCTTAACTAGGAATCTTCGGCAGTCAAAGGTTAGGACCGTGAGTAAAGCTTTAAGTAACTCGATGTGAACGACGTTACTCCATATAAATAGGATGAGATCCATCAGACGAGCACATTCAATCCCATCCGTCCACACAGCTTAGACATGAAGCTGGTAATTGTAACAATTTAAACCCTAACACAAAGCAACAAGCTTCAATTTCCGTAATTGGTCTACTAGACAAATTACAGTTTTAATCTTGACCTGCCCATCCTTTGACCTTTCACGGAAAAATCACGTGTTTTTTTCTGCTTTCAGATTATAGTCCTATCCCTTATAGCCTTCGGCTATGCTGCGAAGTTGGATAGGACGTATTTACCACCTCCTGGTGCTGCGACTGCCGGGGGAAGCCCTGGGTCCTTAAGCGCCCCTGGTCAGAGCTTTGGGCAGCAGGCTCCAGGATTCCAAGGATCTCAGTCTCAGGGACCTAGCCAGGCCGGCCCTGGCTTTGGTGGATCATCTGGATTTGGGCGTCCTGGATCTAACCAGCCTTCTGGACCTGCTGGATTTGGCAACACTGGATCATCAGGATTTGGACATGGATCAAACCAGCCTTCTGGATCAGGATTCGGACCTGAATCCAACCAGCCTTCCGGACCTGGATTTGGTAGCAACGCTGGTTCATTCGGCCGTCCTTCTGGACAGGCTGGGCCTCAGGCCTTCCAGCCTGCCGCCACTGGTGTACAACCTCCTTCCCAGTTTGGTTTTGCGCAAAATGGACCTCAGCAGCCTGAGCGGCCTCAAGCCGCCGCCGATAGGAACGCTGAAATCCTCCGATACGATAACCAGAATGATGGTGAAACCTTCTCGTACAACTTTGAGACTTCGAACGGCATTTCTGCTGAGGAGTCAGGAGTAGCCACCAACGGTGTTCAGGCTCAAGGTGGTTTCTCTTACACGGGTGACGACGGCCAGTTCTACAAGATCTCGTACACCGCTGATGAGAACGGATATCTGCCCCAGGGTGACCATCTGCCTACTCCTCCCCCTATTCCTGATGAGATCCTGAGGTCCATTGAGGAGAACGCGAGGGCTGCTGCTGCTGGGACTCAAGAAGGTAAGATTTTACTATTTTTTTTTATAACAAACATAATTACTGGCGATTGATGTTGATGTAGCTCACTTGTTTTTGTATGTACCTAATACCTAATTATAGTCTTAGAGACCTAGATCAATTTTGTTACAAAACCTAGGTACCTAAGAGCGCGAAGTTTAATACCTATTCAGCAGTTCAAAGAATCGCTTTGTGCGAAAAATGCTTTTAGGAATATTTACTTGTATCAAGACTATCGGCGCGATTTAAGAAATGAATTAGAGATTCACTAGATATGAAATAGTAAAGATAATATCTTTACTTCTTTCTTTTTTTTTATAGGTGCCTGGCGCCTTTTATGCGCTAACTATTTACTTACCTAATGTAAATAAATACACGTACAAACAGCAACATTGTGGTGTTCGTGTAGGACCTTATTACAAAAGGCATAAGGTCCACCGATGTACAGTTAACAGTCTGGGCGATTGGTACAGTAAATAATCGATACATTTGCGTAGGTATGCGTGATTCGTTTAACTAAATTCCAATCATAAGAAATCAGTTCTGATCGTTACTGTAAAGTAAACATTCGTGTAGATTTAATTATAAACGTGCCTATCAAATTATTTCTAATTAAAACATCAATCAAGGAAGATCATTGGCGAGGAAATAAGAACCTTCTTATTTTTCGTGCGAAGGGTTAAAGATTTTAACCCTTCGCACGCGATTTAATGTTGTGGGTAATTATAATGTTAAATAGTATACGTTTGCTCTAGACTTAGGTACGCATTTTTAATAATAAGCTGGTACTTTTTTAAAGTATTTAAATAATTGTTAATGCAATCGCATCTCAGCAGTAGGTATTTGTGCAATGCGGAAAGTTTCACGAAAGTTCCATAGCTCTCGGAAATTTCAGAAAAAAACATAGGATATAAAGGAAACTTTCATTTTGGAAACTTTGATCCTCATACAAAAACATGAGAAGTGTCCGAAATTTTTCAATGTGGAAATTTCATAATTTTTTTACACCTTCCGACGTCATATTAGCAGCAGTATCTAGTTCTCGAAGTTTGTGGTCCATAAAAATCCTTAAA
The DNA here is from genome assembly GCF_963556715.1 of Cydia fagiglandana. Classification (NCBI taxonomy): domain Eukaryota; kingdom Metazoa; phylum Arthropoda; class Insecta; order Lepidoptera; family Tortricidae; genus Cydia; species Cydia fagiglandana. The sequence continues at coordinate 3,121,515 of NC_085947.1, forward strand.
CTTATATATTAACCTCACGACTTGTGTGACTTCCCGAGTAATAGTAAAATGCGATGATTTTCGCATTGTACAGTCACGAATCTTATTACAAAACGTTATTTGCAACATCAGTAACATAGTAATTTGCCATCTGTTGTCATATACCGAAGCTATTATTTCTAATGAGTATATTCCAAGGATGACTCAAGCTAGACCGGCCGGGACCGGGCCGGAGCTTACGGCGCTCCGTTTTCTATGGAAAGCACCGCGTGATCACCGATCAGCCGTCATAGAAGATGACATGTCGGACGCGTCGGCCCAGGGCTATAACCGCGAAAATCGAAGTTCGCAAATTGCGGGCATTTTTCTCTGTCACTCTAATTACGCCTTCATTGGAGGAAAAGAGAAAGATCCCCGCAATTTGCGAATTTCTGTTTTCGCGGTAGCCCCTCATGCAGGCCTCATCCTGAAAATGGTCGAGGAAAAAATAAGTGTTACAAATTACAGTTTGAACATCACTGCACCTTGTAAAACAAAGTCCCCCGCCGCGTTTGTATGTTTCTGTGTTCGTATGTTCGCGATAAACTCAAAAACTACTGAACGGATTTTCATGCGGTTTTCATCAGCAGGTCGCTAATATTATGGCTCCTCTACACGATGGGGCAACGCCGGCCATTCCAAGGGACGCATTTATACGTTAGAGGGAGCAAGTGATATTGCTATCTCATTCTACCACATGGCTGCGACCCTTGGAGTGGCCGGCGTTGGCCCATCGTGTAGAGGAGCCATTAAACAAAATTCACTGTTACTGGCGACAAACTCGATAATGTTTTATATTTTAATACAAAGTTGATCATATATTTCAAACAGAAAGTAAATTAACTTTTAGATGTTGTAAGAGGCATGCTAAGTTTGATCGACTGTATTGTTCTTAGATTTTGTGTTGATGGTGTTGACAGTATTGTTCTTAGTGTTCGCTTGATAGCGTGTATTCAAAGAAGGCATTAAGATTGCACATGTTCATAAGTTTTAGAGCAGGTATATTCACCTTCAATAATATGTTACACAACGAAGGCCGCAAAAATATCTGACACAATCTTATTTGTAGAGCCATAAGTACGTGTCACATATTTTTGCGGCCTTCGAATATCTGTCTGCCACCCCGGAATACATTTCCAATACAATTGTGGATCTGTCTCAAGAAACCTCAATTTTATAGCATAAACTTTAATTTTACTGCCACACAAAATATGATGATTTCACTAGATGATTTTGATATAAAATCTTCAAACGTAAGTTATGTAAAGATGTTTATAAATGTCTAATGCATTTTTATTACTCAACAGGTGCCTACAACCCTGAAGAAGACAACGCTCCGGTATACAACGCTCCCTCCTTCAACCAAGGTCAACAGTTCGGCGGTTCTACCGGCTTCGGACCCTCTGGCTCTGCTGGTCCATCTGGACCTCAGACCGGTTTCAACCAGGGCTCGACCCAAGGAAGTGCTGGCCCATCTAGACCCCAGGGATCCGGTTTCAACCAGGGCTCGACCCAAGGAAGTGCTGGACCATCTAGACCCCAGGGACCCGGTTTCGGTTCCGGCTCGACCCAAGGAAGCCAAGGTTTTGGCCAAGGACCTCAAGCCCAATCAGCCTTCAACGGAAATGGCAACCAAGGATTCTCTGGCCAACGTGCTCAGGGTCAAACCGGCGGTCAGGCTGGATATGATTACTCCAGGCCCCAGAATCAGGGTCGTCAGCCTAATGGAAACGCTAACGCTATACCTTCTGGACCCTTCAAGCCTTCAGGCGCTCAGAACCAGGCCAGGCCCTTCCCAGGACAGAACCAACCGAGCCAGCCCTCAGGTCAAGCCAGACCCTTCTCAGGGCAAAACCAGCCGTCTGGCCCAGCTTCGAACCAGAGACAATACTTGGCTCCTGAATCTCAGCAGCGTCAACCTGGAAACCAAGGATCTGCTCCTCAGTCGTTCAACCAAGGTCCCCAAGGTCCCCGAAGCCAAGGCCAGGGCCCTGCCCAATTCAACCAGAACCAAATTGGATCTGGATCGCAGCCTAACCGTGGACCATCTAACTTTGGCCAGAACCGCCCTTCCAACCAGCCATCACAAGGATCCCCAGCTCAGAGAGGCCCCCAGGGTCCGCAAGGCCCGAGAGCTCAGGGCAACACTCCACAAGATGGCTACGAATACAACCGACCTCAAAACGCTTTTAACGCTGGCAGCCAATCTAGGCCTCAGGGTCCTAATGCTTCAAGACCTCAAGCTGCTTTCCCTGGCTCAAGTTCTCAAGGTCAACCTGGATTCCCTGGTGCTTCAAGCCAGACTGGTTTCCCGGGTGTCCAAGGGCAAGGTGCGTTCCCTGGCTCCAACCGCCCAGCGGCCCAAGGACCTCAAGGCTTCCCTGGTTCCCAGGCTCCCAGAGGTCAGGGACAGCAACCCCAAAGGCCTTCTAATCAGGAAACTTTCGGAGGACCAAGGCAACCACCCAGCTTCAGCCCTGAAGAAGGATACAAATACTAAGTAGCCAAAGGACGTTAGCTCATATGAAAGCGGCATTAGAAAATATACAAAAAAAGTTACTCTGTACGTAGTTTTATGTTGTACATAGTAAGTTTAATGTTTTGTCACTGTGTGATAGAAGGGAAATAAATTATGCAATTTTTCGAAAGCGAAAACTTTTCTTTTTTAACTCTCCCGTGTTTCACCTTCACCCTGTATGCACAATTGCCATGAGAAATTAAAATAGTCAAAAATTGTAGAGTCAGACCCAAAAAAGCCTGCAGCTGATTTGATAGCCCACGCAGTGCAAGTGTCATTTATACGTCATAATTTCATAGAAGTTTGACGTTAATAATATCACTTTCACTGCGTGGGCTATCAAATCCGCTGCAGACTATTCTTGGTCTGACTCTATGTAATTACAGACAGCAGATTTTTCAGATGTCAAATAAAATAAAATATATTCAGATAAAGGCGGTTTATGAAAAAGATTAAAAAAAGCCCTAAAAATCTTTAAAAAAATACTTAGATAGGTATTAAAATTCAATTAATCAAAATAAATATGTTAATGTGTCGAAAAAACCTTATTTAACCAGGAAAACATAATTAAGGTCAAAAAAATTCAAGATCCTAACAATTGAGACATCCTGGTTTACAAAACATGTCAGATTTCATAGCTGTCAATCTTTGGCAATACACACCGTATTAGCTGCCCTGACATTTTAACCAACAGTCAAAAATAATGGTAGCCTACAAAAACTATATAATTAGTGTCCAACTCATCAAAGATTCACACGCGTGGGTTTAAGTGGTCTGTTTCGGGCTATCATAGTTAAACGAGTAGTATACTTCAAGTAGATGATAGTACACGCAATCTGTAAAGTGATAGGTACGCTATGTAAGTACAGTGCACGCTAAAAAAATTCTGTAATTATAAAAGAAAAAGTTTTGTATCTCGTGATTTTGGTAAGTTAATTAGAGTTAGTCTTTCTTAAGATTTTCTTAAAGTTTATAAGTGTATAAATGTAAATTTCATAGAAGTTTGACGTCTAAAATAACACTTGCACTGCGTGGGCTATCAAGATCTCTACAGACTTTTGTTGGTCTAACTCTAACATGTCCCGAACATTGAACATGTTTATTAGAAAAGTTTTTTATTGGCATAAATACCTACAGAAGTAGACAGGTGTCTAGGTATTTAGGTAGGTACCTACCTAAGTACCTAGACACCTGATACAAACTCAAGAAAACTCTCAATCAAGATACTCTAAAAATTCGAATATCTTTTTTAAAAATATAATTTACGCGCCAGATATAGGTAAATCAAAAGCATAAACGTTATTAGAGTTTGCACGGAAAGAGAAGAGCCGTGGAATGTATGGGGCCCAATCCATTCCACTCTTCTTTTTCCAAACAGACTCTAAACCTTCAGTCTTGACCGTTATACGTTGCCCAAAGTTTAAGCAACGCTAGATCAAGTAACATTGACTTTAGATATGAGACATCCTACTTCTTTCAATAAACTTTGACCATCAACCACACTTATTTAAGCGAGCAATTATACCTTATGTACACGCAGTAAGGTAGGTAATGTAATGTTTAATGGTCAGTTAAAGATAATTGAGATGGTGTGAAGAGGGCTTAATACCGGTAATCATATCGGCCGTACAAATTACTCCGTTTAAATGTGATTATAATACAGCTAATGAGAGTGTTATGAAACAGCGTATCGTTTTGTATGCTGTAAAAAGGATAATTCAATTATGTTTTTGTTTGTATTCAAGTGGCATGTTATATGTTATTTGTAAATAATTGGTAGGAAAATGACCGCCATATATAGGATGGCTAAAAATAACTGCATTCCCGTTGCTAGGGAGGTTTTGGGATTATACTGAGCAACTTTTAGTACGGGACCAACCCCTAATCGGAAAAAAATTTGGCTGTTTTGGCGTTATGTAAACCATTTGGGCTGGTGCATTTTCTATGGGAGGGTAATTATATTTTTCATTTTTAGGGTTCCGTACCTCAAAAGGAAAAAATCGGAACCCTTATAGGATCACTCGTGCGTCTGTCTGTCTGTCCGTCTGTCACAGCCTATTTTCTCGGAAACTACTGGACCAATTGAAATTTGGTACACATATGTAAATTAGTGACCCAAAGATGGACATATTTTTTTTTATATTTTTAAAATACATAGGTTCGAAGTTATTTAAGAAAATAGCCAAAAAATTAGCATTCCCCCCTTTATTTCCGAAACTAACTGGGTCTAAAATTTTGAAAAAAATACTCAAAATAGTTCTTTACCTATAGATGACAGGAAAACCTATTAGAAATGTGCAGTCAAGCGTGAGTCGGACTTATGTACGGAACCCTAGAAACGCGAGTCCTACTCGCTCTTGGCCGGTTTTTGTACTAAATCTATATGTAAACAGGCCATAATTCAAGTGTACACGCTCGTAGGGGCCTTATCAGAAAAAAAATATTATCTCCGAAATGGAGTTAATTAGAATGCCGGTCTCTTTGAGAAAGTTACTTGATTTAAGCTCAGAAGCGGTATATAACTCGCATTTTTATCATTTGTCATGCCATGGGTCACTTTACACTTACATATTTGTAAGAACGTGACAGGCATGGTGACAATTGATAAATAGGCTTATAAAGGGTCCCTGTCATTGTAAATTTACCGCTATCTATCGACACACGATTAAAACTACAAATTAAAATATAAAAAAAAAATTAATATAAAGAGCCGACCATCTTAGACCTACTACAGGAATGCACCCTTGAAATTAACGAAAAAAAATCACGCTGTATATAGAGTCGCACGCGGGAACGCAAGTCATGCTAACCCATCTGAACTCATCTAGGTGGTCTATAGGTTCAGTAAATGCTACTAGTAACCTAACCATTAGTTTTACGGACGGGGCCATCCATTCTGTTTACTACGAAATCAGTAAGTTATCTGCCCTATTTCTTGTTAAGAAATTATTTGCTCGCTTTTATCATAGCAATCATCATGAAGCTCTGTATTTGTTAAGGATTAACCAAGATAAACAATAATGATAAGTGTTATTAGCAATTTATCAAAAAGTATTATTGGAGAAAAGTATACATACACTACTACTTATCTACTACTAATATAATCTTTAAGAAAGTGATTTTTAGGATTCCGTTACTCAAAAGGAAAAAGCGGAACCCTTATAGGATCACTCGTGCGCCAGTCCGTCTGTCGGTCTGTCGGACCATTCCCCGCCCCTATATCTCCGAAACTATACTGGGTCTAAAACTTTGAAAAAATAAATATACAATATAGATCTTCACTTGTAAATTTGTACGTAAGTGTGAAGAGGCAACAAGCTTTGGTACGAATTGGGATTCGAAGTTTCGAATCGACTATATAGGTAATTACCCCCCAGTTTGAAAACTTTGGAAGTCGCACGGCTACCAGCGCTCACCGTACAACAGAGTATTGTCTGTCTGTCAGCTTTATCAGGAAGATACGCAAAAACCTTTACCTTATCAAATTCATTATCCAAGATAAGTAGCTGTCAGTAGGCGCACGCGCATACTGTGTTATTCCCATCGCTTGCGCGAGTTACAGTGAATGGAGTTCTTAATCGAATTAACGCCACTTGCACCATCCCACTAACCCGGGGTTAAACGGTCAAACCGTTAACCCAGTGTCAAATTGTACTGGTAACCATGGTAACTCCAGGTTTATCCGGTTAACACCGGGTTAGTGAATGATGCAAGTGGCCCTTAGTATAATAATGGTGCATATATTATCTCAACAGTTGGCAGAATTACTGCAGCAGTATTGCAGCATAAAATTACTGGCGACTGCATTACTGCCGCAAATGTCAAATGCCGTCGTCAAACTTCTATGAAGTATAAATAACACTTGCACTATGTATGCTATCAAAGTCGTTGCAAACTTTTCTTAGTCTAACTCTAAGTTGCATCCAAAAAAAATCAAAATCAAAATTTGTGTTGCGGGCCTAGTTTTTGACATTTACTTACTGCAGCAGCTTAGTAGTCAGAATCAGAATAGTACCTTTAGACAATCCTAGAGGGCCTACCGCTAACCACGTTCGACGTGTTGCCTCTCTGTCGCACTTGTAAATTCGTACGTAAGTGTGACAGGGAGGCAACACATCGAACGTGATTCGCGGTAGACCCTCTGGCTCGTTCAGCGATCGGAATTAGACGTCGGACAATTGCAACAAATTACAATTATGCACGCACAGTTTGCGAATATCGATCTTTTGATGACCAACGAAGCTTTTGGGATATATTCTAATGGACATTAGAGTCGAGAGTTCCAGTTGACCACTATTTGCCACTACCTATACGGTGACACGCAATGACCCAAAGTGAGTCCTAGCCTCCGACACCAGAGGGCCTACCGCGAACCACGTTCGACGTGTTGCCTCCCTGTCACACTTACGTACGAATTTACAAGTGAGACAGAGAGGAAACACGTCGAACGTGGTTCGCGGTAGGCCACCAGATCACGCCATGCCTCTCGGTCCTGTGATAACTCTCGCCAGTCCCAACGACCGAGATTGTGCTGGTCTTGAGCTACTACGTCGTTCCTGCGGTACCGTAGACCGGGGTGACTTTGGAAAATTTGGGGTTACTTTGATAGATTTAAAACGGCCAAAGAATTACCATTATTCATTATTTACTGAAAATGTTCCTGTAACTAGTTAGATTCTATATACTTATTCATATTCACCAACTGTAAAAAATCGCGCATCAATATATATTATGGCTTAAAAACTAGAATTTAAAGCCGCCCCTGCATTTGAAAGTCACCCCGTTCCACCGTACTTAGTAAGTCCAATCGGGCGTCTCCCATTTGGTTGTCCCAAGTACGCTCTCTTAACGGCACGATCCTCTCCCATTATCTAAGTCTCCGAGCCACTGAAGCCTAACCGCTTCACCCTTATTGGTTAAATTAATTAAGGTTTCAGTCAGATTGGTTTATCTAAGCGTTTAACTCAGCTGCTGTTACCAATGTAACGATCTAAGGGGTCTTCAAACTTTTTCACCTGAGGGCCTTGTTGCGCCTCAGAATTTTCGCGCGGGCCAACGTCTTGGTGCGTGTCTGGTTGCTGCTGCCAGGGCTGAACCCCTGGAGCCTGGCTCCCGCGGGCCGGACAGTTTGGGTGTTGGCGGGCCGGATTGGAATGCGTCGCGGGCGAGATCTGGCCCGCGGGCCGGGGTTTGGAGACCCCTGATCTAAGCTAATATAAACAATGCCGTAGGTCAAGTATGCTGCGTATTTTGCGGACCCGAATGTCCCAACTCCAAGTTATCATTTCACCATTCTATATCATTCTTATATGTTATAGTTATAAGGACTATTATCGCGTGGAACATGAGAGACTTAGGTCTTCTAGTTGTCAGATATGGAGAATTTTAACGGACCGTGCAGAATTGAAGTAGGTTGTACTGTACTTGTAGGTAAGGAATTTTGATCGAAATTTGAATTGTTACATTTTTGTGTGTAGTTTTTTAAAATACCCACAATATTGGATGTATTGGAAATGACGTAGCGCAGGGCGGTGTTATTATTATTACTAGGTACGATGCTAGTGCATCATAGATGGATGCCAGGTATTCAAAAACTGTTTTCCGAGGTTAACTACGCGAAAACAAAGATGTCAATGTTACAAGCATATAGGTTTGTATACCTACCTACTATCAGGCGTGGCTCACTCCGCGATTTCGTCGCTTTGCTACAGGTAGCTAAAAGTCCATCCGTTCGACCCCAATTTTGGGGTTTGCCATAAGCCGCGCGTGGCGCTGTCGCCACCTAGCGGCCATATCTGTGCTGATCGTGACAGACGTGTTTTGTTAGAGAGTGAGTCTTCTGTACCTAGTACTATTATTTATTCTGTGCTACTATTTAAGCAACTAAAATAAATAATGTATACACACTTAGGTTCGGTTTACAATTGTAACGAGATATAAATACTTCAGTAGGTATAACTGATGACATTGATGACAAAAGCAGCTTAAGTAACTAAAGCATTTTTATTAGGTAAGTGTACTTACTTTTCTTAAAAAACGCGCTGGTGGCCTAGCGGTGAGAGCGTGCGACTTGCAATCTGGAGGTCGCGGGTTCAAACCCCGGCTCGTACCAATGAGTTTTTCGGAACTTATGTACGAAATATCATTTGATATTTACCAGTCGCTTTTCGGTGAAGGAAAACATCGTGAGGAAACCGGACTAATCCTAATAAGGCCTAGTTTACCCTCTGGGTTGGAAGGTCAGATGGATGGCAGTCGCTTTCGTAAAAACTAGTGCCTACGTCAAATCATGGGATTAGTTGTCAAGCGGACCCCAGGCTCTCATGAGCCGTGGCGAAATGCCGGGATAACGCCAGGAAGAAGACTTACTTTTCTTAAAAAATCGCATTTTCTGTTCTACAGTTTCGGTCAATTTAATTAAGGCCATTGAGGCCTTAAATTGACCGTTAGCGATCTATTTGTAATTTTGGACCTGTTAGAATTTTGAGGGATACACAGTCAAAAAAGAGTAAGTATGCAGATAAACATTAGAAATATGTAGTTAAATATAACGTTAATAGCTTATGACTGTACGATATATTGTAATGTGCATTTGAATTCTTCTGTAAGTGCAATATGTACTATACTTCCATTGTCCGTGAGCTAGCATTCAACCCTAATAACTAGAGATACCACGAACATTCGGTAACTATTCGGTATTCAGCCTATTCGGCCACTATGCCGAATATTCGGTATTCGGCCGAATGTTGCCTACTGTGGCCGAATACCGAATATCTGTTGCATGTACCTAAAATGAAAAATTACACAAATAAATAACCATAAACTATATTTAAAATGTATTCTTGGAAAGTAGTTAAATACGAAGGCACGTTTTTGGGCATTTGTTGATTACAAAATATTTTATTTTTATCATGGGTCTGATTAGATTGACTCTAACTAGATTCATTAATTCTGTTCAACATAAAAATATATCTTAGCAAACTTGTGCTTTGTTGGCAAACAGTTTTCATAATAATTGAGACTCAAAATGTTCGCATGTCATGCCGAATATTCTGTCGCCGAATATTCGGTATTTGGCCGAGAGAGGGGCCAAATATTCGGTATTCAGTATTCGGCCAAATTTACTATTCGGGGCATCTCTCTCTACTAATAACATTCAGTTACCACTCTGCGCAAAAAAAAACCAAAACACAAAAAAACTAATCCTATTCATAACATAACATAAATCAATCTACATAAAACATCAATAAAATCTAATAGGTCACAATTACCTATATCTAGACCAGTCCAAATTGGGCACGATATGAATTAGACCGTCTTTTACATAGAGGTCGGTCAAAAGGTTCCAGTGCAAGGCCGTCGATATGTGGAAGCAAAGCTCGTGTGGTTATTGAGGTGTTCGTGGGTGTGCCAAAATGATGGTGTTATGCGAGAGTGAAGTATTTTTTTTTATTTATTTACTCGACTTTTAGACAACTACGGAGAGATATTCAACACAACTACGGACATTCTTGCATGGTTTTCTTTATTAGTTATAAGTGTTTAATAAGTAGGCATATTTTTAATATTCTTGCCTATAAAATTGTATTGTTTGAATGCTGTTTGTGGACAGCTGAATAAGGACAACAACAAACGTGAACACCTGTAACTATACCCTTTTCAAGCAAATAAATGATTTATGAGATTTTGTATGATGTAAACACTTAAATAAATCTCTCCGTAGTACGTATGAATTGAATGTATATTTACGTCTGTGGGTATAATATGTAACGTGTAGTGATGTGGTGTATCGTAGCGCCGAAAGAACTGAGTTGGTTTGCATGATTATCATGCTGATGTGTCCAACGAATGGTCTGTTTTGTCGGTGACATAGGTTTTTTAAATGTCTTTAAAATTAACTGTAATCGGGTCACAGTTTTTTGTTTTATAATTAATCTGACGCTTATAGAGATAGAGATATGTCATAAAAAAAAGATAGAAAAGAGACTTCGTATAATTTATTAAGCTCTAATGCCACACAGCGTAGAAATGACCATCTTTCTATATTATCATAAGTACTTCCGTTTAAGCAATATTCAATAAAGTTAATGATACTCAATGGAAAATATAATACAATTTACACTTATGCTAAAAATATCATTTCTCATTTTGTGATGTTTATTGTAATAATATCCTTCTTAGAGGAAAAAAAAACGCATGACATTTTATTATACTTAAAGGTAGTGTTACGTTTTCTATTACTTAAATTAAAATTTCAAATGTCAATTCTTTACCAAAGTTTTGAATCATACCTCTTGCATAAACTCGTCCACAACAATTAAGCGTCCATCTTTGCGTATTACATGATTAAGCAATAGCGAACCACGACCGATCGGCCCATCTTCAATATCTAAGTAGATCGATCGGGTATATATATAGTACAATGTTTTAATTGCTATCACAACATCATTCGGATCTGAACTGAGTGGTAGCTACAGCAAAAAATATGAAATTGGTGCGTAGTTTTTGTATTGGAGCAAAAAATACATGAGTTGCATTGATAACTTGATTTAAACGAGGTTTACTGACAAGTGTTTTATTAAGTCAATCATTCTAAATAAACTAAAAGTTTTTTAGTTTAACTATGTTGATAATCGTTCTAATTAGTGAAATAAGTAGTGAACTTTCGTTGCTCAGTATTTTAAGGCATTCTGTATTTTTGATTACTGTGTAAAGTAAACATACACTTTTTACCTAATTGTTTTTACACAATCATCATCTACACTCATTAGTGAAAAGTTCAGTAACATGTCAAAACGTGTCATGATTTTATAATTAGCCTATTTTAGTGTTACCCCGCGTCTCTCTGGTCTGCTTCATGAAGAAAAATACTTAAAATGTAACAAACAAACCCCGCTATCAGTCTAAAAAGATAGGGTCCAGAACAATTAGGTAAAGGGTAATTCTCTGAGAATTTATGTCTGCGGTTGCGTCTAATTGCCACGACTCTTTTTATACATTTGGTAAGGGTAGCGGCAATTAGATCGCAGACATATTTTTTGAAAATGACCCTTAACTAAAAGCTTTAGGCCCACTTGCACCATACCACTAACCCGGGGTTAAGCGGTTAAACCGTTAACCTAGTGTCAAATTGTATGGGTAACCATGGCAACTCCAGTTTTAACCGGTTAACCCCGGGTTAGTGAAATGGTGCAAGTGGGCTTTAGAGACCTAAAATAAAAGTTTTGTACGGAGCTCTAAAAATGTATTCTACTCTGTTGCAGATCATCATTCTCTCTGTCGTGGCCTGGGCTAGCTGCGCCAAGCTAGACCGGACCTACCTCCCCCCCAACGCTCAGTCCTCATCTGGATCCAACTTCCTCCAAGCCCCTGATAGCCGCGGCATTGGACAAGGAAACGGTTTCAACGGAAACGGGTTCAACCAGAACGGAAACGGGTTCAACCAGGACGGAAACAACTACAACCAGAATGGAAACGACTTCAACCAGATCGGAAACGACTTCAATCAGAACGGATTCAACGGAAACGGCTTCGACCGCCCTGAAAGACCTCAAGCCGCTTTCGAAAAGAACGCCGCCATCCTTCGTCAGGATACCCAGAATGATGGAGAGACTTATTCTTACGCTTATGAAACTGATAACGGCATTTATGCTGAGGAGAGCGGTGTGGCTACGAACGGAGTTGAGGCTCAAGGCAGCTACTCTTACACTGGTGATGATGGACAGGTGTACACTGTGAGGTAAAATATTAGTTCATTGGCTTATTAACTTCAAACGACAAGTGAAATTATTGAAAATACTGCGTTCCAGTTTCTGAAGATCAGGTTTGGGTGTTTTGTTTTTACCGCGTTGGTAAACATAGAGCCCATCTGATAGTTAGCGATTACGGTAGCTTATGGATATTTGTAACTACAGGAGTGACACGTGCGCGTTGTCGATCCTAAAATATTGTAGGTACATTTCTTTTGAAAATAACTTCATAGCTATTGAAATAAAGGCAGCGAATATTATACATTCCACAACTATGTTGATGTTTATTCAGTTTTTTCATATACATATAATGAGCACGTCTTCTCCTTTAACATCCTGAATTTCTGTATATTCTGTTTGTCATAGTATTTAAAAAAAAATGTCTTTTAATTATGTATCATTAATCTTCATAGAAAGTTTGAAAATTCTAAACCATGATGTATTCCACAGGTACACAGCTGACCAGAACGGATTCGTGCCAGTTGGTGACCACCTCCCCACCCCTCCCCCCGTCCCGGAAGAGATTCTGAAGGCTTTGGAGCAGAACGCTCGTGATGAGGCTGCTGGCATCTATGATGATGGTAAGATGAAGACCATTCATCACATCATTCATCCCTCAAAGGGATCTCAGGCCATCGCCTTTGTACTTCTTACTAATTGTATGTCCTTTTTAGGGTTCCGTACCCAAAGGGTAAAACCGGACCCTATTACTAACTTCGCTGTCCGTCCGTCCGTCCGTCCGTCCGTCCGTCTGTCACCAGGCTGTATCTCACGAACGCTGATAGCTAGACAGTTGAAATTTTCACAGATGATGTATTTATGTTGCCGCTATAACAACAAATACTAAAAACAGAATAAAATAAAGATTTAAATGGGGCTCCCATACAACAAACGTGATTTTTGACCAAAGTTAAGCAACGTCGGGAGTGGTCAGTACTTGGATGGGTGACCGTTTTTTTTTTGCTTTTTTTTTTATTATTTTTTTACTTTATGGTGCGGAACCCTTCGTGCGCGAGTCCGACTCGCACTTGTCCGGTTTTTAATATGTCTTTTTGTACAATATGGAGTTTACTACTACTATATCAATTACTAACAGACCAGACAAGTATGTTGCTCACTGGATTAGTGATCGTCAATTCTGGTATATTTGTGTTGTTCATTTATTCGTTTTGACTTCTGAAAAAACCTGTTCAAGATGTTTTCATAACATATTTTCTTCTTTTTGCTTTTTGCGTGTATTATTTTCCTTAGCAAAGATACTTAGATATACTATGCAGATGCTGTATTCAATTGGAAATAAGCATACTTTTTTCCAAAAATATCTCTAAATCTTGTCTTCATTTCAGGCTCTTACAGCGAAGGCAAATACGACGCCGACCACAACCAATACAACGGTAACTTCAACACTGGTAACAATGGAAACGGTCACAACTTCAATAACGGTAACAGCTTCACCGGTAACTACAACACTATTAACAGCGATGGCAACGATGAAGACACCGTCGTCACCAACGCCGCCTTCAGATCTGGCTCGCGGGGCTTCGCTGGGGCCACCAAGGCTTACCTCCCCCCAGTCCAGGGCTCCGGTGCCCGATCCAGACGACCAAACTTCAACGCGAGGGACGGATACAATTATTAGACGAATTTTATTGACTGCTTAAAGAATAAAGATTATTTATGACTATGATAATTAATAATTGTTTTTCTTCTTTATTCATTCCTTTAAACAAGATTTTAAAGACAACCAACATAAAGTAGGCCTAGGTTGATTATAGTATTTTTCAAACAGCTTGGGTGCGGTGACACGCAACCGGGCCTGGGCCGGGCCGGACCTTCCGGCGCTTCGCTTTCTATGGAAAACACCACGTGATCTGATCACCGATCAGCCGTCATAGAAAATTACATGTCGGACGCCTCGGCCCAGTGTAGCGTGAGTTTTGCATAAATTGACACATTAGTACCTACCTAAACCTGTTGGTCATCCTAAATGCCGTTGGGCAGATAGAGTGGAGGCAGATCTCGGTGAGCTCGTCGGCGAAAGCTGGCAGGATACCGCTCTGGACCGATCAAAGTGGCGTGCTCTTGTGTTGGAGGCCAAGACTCATTTTGGGTCATCGCGCCAACCAAGTAAGTAAGTACCTACCTAATACATCGACAATTTTCATAACACTCATCACTGAAGTTAATCAAAACAACTAACTTTCATCATCAATATCATAAATATATTGATAGGATATACGACTTACGAGTATTACATTGGATTTAGCACAATTCGTTGTACCTAATCGGTGTATTAAATAACAGTGTGGCATTTAGAACCTAAGTTATGAAGTTGTAATACAAGCTAATATCTTGAAACCCATCTTGTTTAACAATAAAGACTTTCCTAAATGGAAACAAAGAGAAATCTTTAGAAACACTCAATAGGCAAACTAGTGGTTAGATTGAACTTAAGTGTAAAGGATGACTCGGGCTAGACCGGGCCGGGCCCTGGCCGAGGCATCATTCTGACGGCTGATCGGTGATCACGTGGTGTTTTCCAGAGAAAATGAAGGAACAAGAGTGATAACACTAAGAAAAAAAATCGTTTAAAACAAATGAAATTGAATAAACGTTAAATAATGCTTTAAACAGTTCCATAGGGTACATTGGGGTAAATGCGAAGGCGGGATAATTCCGAAACTGGCAAATATCTACTAAACTAGAAACACTAGGTGCCATTTAAGCGTTGCAGCGGCGTAAATGTTGCTAAAGTATGAACTGTTTCTAGTTTAGTTGATATTTGCCAGTTTCGGAATTACCCCGCCTTCGCATTTACCCCAATGCACCCCAAGAGCCTATCGTACCAAGCAGTAAAGTTTACTGTTTGTACGTTACGTACAAACGAACGTACATTAGTTGATATTGTAATAGCGGTTAATCTTAATGTGTGTGTGTGTGCACTTTAATGTGTGCTCGATAGATCATATGTTTTTCAGTGAATGATAAGGAAATTTTCTCTTTTACGGCAAACCCTATGCTGACATTTGAAGGGAGAAATTTTAATCTCCAGGGATATGTGCTAATAACAGAGCACTTGCTGTAGACTAAAATGCTAAGCATTTCATAAGTGGACCGTAGCGGGACCAGTCACGAGCTTCACACGGATGCCACCTGATCACAGACCATTTACTTACGTAGTAGAATCATAATCTTTCATCAATTCCTCGTGTTATCCCGGCTTTTTGACTGTTAATTGACCTTATTACAAAAGGCTTAAGGTCCACCGATGCACAATCACAACTTAACTATAAGAGTGTTGCTATTTGTACTATATCAAAAATGTAGTTAGTATGAAAATAACAGTGGGCTAGAATGTCGGTCAGCAGCAAAATATTTTACGAATAAAAGAACGCGCATATTAATATCATCATTCTCTTGCTCTTGTCCCATTTACTTGGGGTCGGCGCAGCATGTCTTTCTCTTCCACACTTCTCTGTCGCCCGTCATTTCATCATTCACTGTTTGCATTCGTTTCATATCATCTCTCACACAGTCCATCCACCTTTTCCTCGGTTTTCCTTTCCTCGTACTTCCCTCCACATTCATTCGTAATACCTTTCTCGTCACATGACTTTCATCCCTCCGCATCACATGCCCGTACGCGTACGACACTATATATGCGATTTGCCCTTACTTTTTCTGTTATGGGTGCAACTTTCAGGCTTCCTCTTATATACTCATTCCTTATCCTATCCATTCTCGTCACGCCACACATCCATCTTAACCTTCTCATCTCCGCTACATGCAATCTCTTTTCATCCGTCACCTTTAGGGCCCAACACTGATCCATACATGACGACAGGTCTTATGATTGATTTATATATTTTACCCTTCAACCGAAGAGGCCTTCGAGCGTCGCAAATGGTTCCCGTGACCTGTCACCATTTCATCCGTCCTGTGCTATCCGGTTTTTCACGTCACGGTCAATATCGCCATCGCACTGTACGAGCGAATCGAGGTACTTAAAGTCGGAGCAGAACGCGCATATAGTCGCACCAATAAAAGTCTGCAGCGGATTTGATAGCCCACGCAGCGTAAGTGGTATTTATACGTCATAATTTCATGGAAGTTTGACGTTTAAAATGACACTTGCACTGCGTGGGCTATCAAAATCGCTGCAGACTTTACGGTCTAACTCTATTAATAAACACTTTAAAATGCGGAGTCTGGGCCAGATAGTCTGTGCACCTGATTCTTCATATCTGGGTTATGTAAGTACCGATATTGCACGAGATTATGCTCATCTATCTCATCTTAGGTGTTTTAGGTATTAAAAAAAACTTTAACTATAAAACTCTCGTGAGACTCGAACATAACGGCGAAAGTGGAGGACCCGTGCGAAATCGCCTTTTCATAAACTTAGTCCTCATTTTCCTCTCTGGATATTAGCATTATTGAAAATATTAATATTATTTTCGTGACCCTGCCGTCAACTGTTTGTACGGACCAATTCGAGTATTAGTTATTAGATCTGATTCCGATATGATACTGATCTGTCAGTGTGTCAAAAGTGACATTTCTTCAACCAAAAACGTCATTTTTAACTAAAACTCGAATTGGACCGCTAGTCTGTTTGTTTTATTTTTATCTAGGCCTATCTAGACCGCGCGATCCCTCGATAAGAGGTTCATGACCCCTTAAAGGTTGAAAAACACTGCACTAAGTTATGTAAGATTGAATAAAAATATCGATATTGTACAAGATTCGTTTTGCTTATCTTTGCATCTCAGTTATTTAACATGAGCATTATGAGCAAGTATTTAAATAAATAGTTTTGAAACAATTTTAAAGTTCACCCACTAATAGGTCAAACAATAAGAAGGTATAGAGGGAAATGCTAGGAACACAATTTTTGACTCCGTATCTTTGTTTGGACTAGTTAGGAGGTGAGCATATCAAAAGTCCCCGGCCGTATCCCCTATGCCGGGGGAGAGAGGGGTATGAAGGTCCCATTTTTCGGTTTTTTACAAATATCTTGGAAACTTTGTTTTTGGGCAAAAAATGCGCCAGCTCGTAGGGAGCTATTCATAAATTACGTCATTTCAAATTATTAGGGGGGGGGGTCTGGACATCGGATGATGGTAGCATGACGTAGGGGCAAACGGGGCCTTATGAAGCATGATTTTTGGATGATTTTAGGAAGGGGGGGGGGGTCAAAATTCGTCAAAAATCGATGACGTAATTTAAGGACAGCCCCTAGGTTGCCAGACACCCAGACTAGTTTGGTAGAAACTTTTACTTACTAGTTTTTTGGTGTCTGACGACCAAAGACCGAAAGTTTCAAACGCAAGTGCCGCAAATACTTACATTATTCGTTTTTAAAAATGAATATTTGCGACACTTGGCAATGCTACCTAAAATGCTACCTAGTCAATGAAGAGTTAGCTTAGACGGCCCATAATTTGTCATTACGAAA
This sequence comes from Cydia fagiglandana, assembly GCF_963556715.1. Taxonomy (NCBI): domain Eukaryota; kingdom Metazoa; phylum Arthropoda; class Insecta; order Lepidoptera; family Tortricidae; genus Cydia; species Cydia fagiglandana. The sequence continues at coordinate 3,139,258 of NC_085947.1, forward strand.
TCCTTCCACCAGTATCGTAGAATTAATGTAGCTAATTAATGTATAGTAGCATTGTTACCGTGGGCGCAGAGTTATAAGGATAGGCACTTTAACTCAGGGACCGTATAACCGGTTTTATTAAATACCTGTATATAAACTGTCAAACGAATATCGGTTAAAATGTTATACCTATATTCGAATTAGAGGTATTGCTGTCATTCCGTTTTTGTCTTTATCGCTAAACTACACTAATTGACATAATGAAATACCGGTATTCATTAATACCTCAATAATAACAGGTATTCAGTATACCGGTAATGGTTATCGTATTTAATACCGGTATTCATTGCACTTGATCAAAGGGTAACCAAAAACTTTGCGACAAGAGGTTAAAGTTGTTGTTAAGGTGGTTCGATTTTCATACAAAATTCAATCAAAGCTCATTAAGTAACTACACACTATTAGTACATAAATATTTCCGCATTTATCTTCCTTCGAATATTCGTTTGCGCGAAATTAACAGGAAAACAATGTTTCATACAGAAATCATGCAAAAATCATAGTTAAATTTTCATCAATTTTACGTATGTGTGTGTCACAAATGTCGTATACAGATACATTTGCGACGTTGCCATACCATTTCCGACGTTGCCGGGCTGACCACGGCGCGAATTTGGAGTGCCGTCATGTTTAGTGCAATTTTGTTGACACTGACGTTTGACAGGTACTTAATTGACCTAAGTGAGAATAAGTACCCGAAGTTCGTCAGCTTAACTAAGAACTATCATGGCGTGTTATGCAGACAGTCGTTTTTTTGCTTACAAACGGAAGATTCCCGGTTCGATCCCCAGTCATTGTATGCTGGAACATAACTTTTTGTATTTTTGTTACATCTAAATTTCGTATTGTTTTTTATTTTTATTTAATTTTTCTTATTATCATTAATCGATTGATTAAGTATGGGCTACACGTATTCGTTTATTTTTGACAAAGAAAATTAGAAATTATACTCTACCTAATCTCTCTTATTTTTACAATCAGGACATCCTCACTGCAATAAAAAAGAAATGTATAAAATTTCCTGTGGTTAAAAATAATGGATTTTGTCTATGAATGAAAAACACAATTATTACTATAGTTTGTTTTTTTTAGCATTAGAAATAAGGTAAACAATCTTGACGTGTCTTTTAATTGAAAAACACATTTTAAAAATAAGTTACGGCAAATATGTAACAAATATAAATCAAATACGATCATTTATATTCTTCTGCTTTCATAAGTAATAAAAAGTTTTTGATTTTTAAAAAGCGTTTAAATCTGTGTGCCTAGCCAAGATGCCAGTCGTTCGCTCCGTAGCGAACGTTAGGGTAATACCTCTCTCTATCACTCTGCCATATTAATGCGACAGACACGGCTGCGCTTCGGTCGCTACGGAGCGTAAACCATTGGCATCTTGGCTAGGCACCCTGGTCATCTCGAAAGCGAAACACATACGGAACAAAACAAAAAGAAATTACCTACTCGCACCAGTCTTGAACCCCAATCCTCTTGCACGTATTTCCACGAACATACCGTTACGCTATTGCAACATACTTACGTTGTGTGAAATTGTCTACTACAAGGATCACGGAAACACTGTTTGCATGTGTGAGTAATAGTAGGAAAAAGCGTGACAGCAACACTCCGTCGAATTAAAAAGGCGGTTTTTGCACAATGAAGTATTCAATGTTTATTTTAATAGTTCAATATTTATTTAAAGAGTGCGCGAAACATACTTTTAAGTATACAAATACCATGACCATTTCACAAAAAAATAAAACCTGAAATTTTGCAAATGTGGTGCCATCTAGCGAGAGTTAAGTTTTGAGTAACCTAGGCGAACCACCTTAAGTCCTCATGCTAATATTGATCGCAGTACAAGCGAAATATTTCATAATTTAACCACGAGCGTAGCAAGTGGTTCGAAATTGCGACCGTTTCAAAGCACGAGGTTAATGAATGAATTAATGAAAATAATTAACCCCCGAAAACATTTCCATATGAAATATGAGCGCCGCGCCGGCGCGCCGCCGCCGCCATCAAAATTTTCGCGCCGCCGCCGCCGCCTAAATTTTCGCGTCGCCGCTGCCGACACTGCGCTATCGCCGGGCATCGGCGTGACCTTGTTAGATACTAGAGTCTGTCTAAGCTAACTTTGCACCGATTTGAACAGAACAAAGTGAGGGAGTGTTATTATAATATAAACGTCATATTTTCATAGAAATTCGACATTAACGATGATATTTACACACGTTGTCGTTGCAAATGCTATGCGGATTAGTTTGATCGGGAATTTATTGCTTTTATATAAGGTGCTAACAAATTACAGCTTGGCAAAAAAGAGTAGAAATTAAAAAGTGGCAACACTGTAGTGTCGTCCCGTTTTCTTATATAAATTGGTTTGAAAGGGACGACACTACAATGTTGCCACTTTTTAATTTCTACTCTTTTTTGCCAAGCTGTAGGTACCGATATTTTAAGAGATGGTACTTTATATAAAAACAATTAACTTTAAATAGAAATCAAGAAAACTTTTCATATCATACTTTTGTTTTATTTACCGAACAAAAAATAAATTAAAATTATATTAAAAAAAATAATTAAAAATAATCATTACGTGCATTTAACCACATAAAAAAAAAATACATAGAGTGCTCATGCTCACTCCATACATCAGTTTTGGTACCAAAAATACTATTCTTTTCGTAGTAAACATCTAGTATCGAGTAACGGAATTATCAGTACTGCTACTTGACAATAGATGTTGCACCGACCGAAAAGTCTAATGGTCAACAACTTTCAGCGAATATTAAACAAGGATTAACTGGAAGTTATTTTCAACTCCTTCTGCTTTAATATTAGTTGTAAATAGTTGTTCAATACAATTTTCGTGAGTCGCGACATTTGAGACATCTAGTTTCAAGTAGCGGTACTGATAATTCCGCTACTCGATGCTAAATATCAACTACGAAAATGATAGTCTTTTTGGTACCAAAACTGATGTATGGAGTGAGCACTCTATGCTTACTATATTTGTCTATGATTTAACTGACAAGATGTTTAACACTTTCTGTTTTGCCAACAATTGTTTGTGTTAAATGTCATTATCATCAACGTGTCATTTCATTTATCAACGTGAAGTGGCCAGTTAAAAAGAGGTCTCATTTAATTATCTCATTAACAGGGTGTTTTTACGTAGCAAATTTGTTTTCCAATTTTCTCAAAGAACATCATAAAACCTAAATGTTTCATACTTAAATATACTCCAGGAGTCGAGTATTATCAGCTGTAAAAATATTGGTAGCTAATTTGTTAGCACCTTATATTAAGTTCGGATATATAACTTTCTTGGCTAATATATATTAAGGTGGATGTCTAGGGATGGGATGCCGATTATCAGCCAAAAGATGGCGTCACTGTGCACGAATTGTGGATTTTCACTATTTCTCCCAAAATACAAAGTTTCATAAGATGTGCTGATATGTGCGAAAACTATAAAAAATACTACATCCAAATCGAGACATGTTCAACTCAACATTGTCTCATTTCGTTATTACCGGAATCCAACTGCAAAATATTGCAATTTCTTGCATTCACGCACACTTACGTACTTAAAGTCACCTTAAAGTCAGTGTCAAATGTCAGCAGATTCGTAATGTTACAGTAAAGTAACCTAGAGGGCGCAGCGGATGAAATGTTTATTGTTGAAAAAAGATTGGAAATTAAATAATAAATTCTTGTTTGAGCAACGATTAAGAATTACAAGGCATTCAGAAGCAACTAATGTTTTCGACCATCAACTGTCATGTGCTCGTGGCACCCGTAGCCTCTATTTTGAAAAAAATCAGATTGTAGCTAAGATACATGGTTCAAACCCCGACAATGCCAGTTTTTTTTTATTTTATAATTTTAGCATTCTCTTTTGAATTATTTTAAGCGTATAATATTCTTGGAAACTAAACTTACGTGAGTAAAATATTTTCAGTATTTTAACTATTTTTTAATAATATTATGGGAAGATTTATAAAAGTATTTTTATTTTCCGGTTTTCAAAGGATATAAATAATGATTAAAATAATTAAAAAAAAGTCATGCATGAGGCTAATTAAGATCGCAGAATAGGTACATAAGAAGTCAACTATCGACGAAGTATAGCTGGTCAAGCAGATCTTGTCAGTAGAAAAAGGCGGCAAATTTGAAAAATGTAGGCGCGAAGGGATATCGTTCATAGAACATTTGGATTTCGCGCCTTTTTAGGGTTCCGTACCCAAAGGGTAAAACGGGACCCTATTACTAAGACTTCGCTGTCCGTCCGTCCGTCCGTCCGTCCGTCTGTCACCAGGCTGTATCTCACGAACCGTGATAGCTAGACAGTTGAAATTTTCACAGATGATGTATTTCTGTTGCCGCTATAACAACAAATACTAAAAACAGAATAAAATAAAGATTTAAATGGGGCTCCCATACAACAAACGTGATTTTTGACCAAAGTTAAGCAACGTCGGGAGTGGTCAGTACTTGGATGGGTGACCGTTTTTTTTTTGCTTTTTTTTTGTTTTTTTTTGCATTATGGTACGGAACCCTTCGTGCGCGAGTCCGACTCGCACTTGCCCGGTTTTTTTACTGACAAGATTTGCTTGACCAGGTATAAAATAAGTTTCCAAAATTTTATTGAAATGATATACCTACATGAAATAATCAAATACAACACATTTACTTAAAATAACTTTTAAAATAAGGCATATAAAATTTCCAAAAAGATGAAACAAAATAAATAAATAAATACAAAAAGAAATGAGTCTTTGTTCGTGGTTTGAACCCTGTCATGCTGTTCAACTTGTTAGACTTATACTCAGTAGCTAAAAGCCACTAGACCATTTGACCATAGTAGACCCGGGCGAAAAATGCCTTCTTATTTAAGTAACCCATTACTGTCAAAAATATCAAGTTTGAATTGATTTGAAATATAATTTTTCATTGTCGAGTTATTGACATCCAAACGTTGCGAGCATGTTGTACTTTAAACCATTTGGCAACGTCGCACGGGGAATTCTTCTGAAAATGTATGTCCTTTTATATTTTGATATTTATGGATATATGAGGATTCTTCTACTTATGTTGCAAATTGATTAAATTATCGAGAGAAAAATGCTAATGCAAAGAAAACAAGAAATATCCGTTTCATTTCTCATGCTATTGATTCGGTTAAATTGTGTTCTAATGTATGGGGAAGACAAACTAATTATAGCCAGCCTTTTATGAATGTAGTATGATACCATAGGGTATGGTGCTTTACGCACACTAGCGTCCCTTCCCCTCCCCCTGACGCAACCCCCCCCTTTTTGCATGAAATATGTCCCGGTTCACAGGTTTTTACATTTTTTGAGGAAAGAATATATTTTAGGAAAAAAGTGTCAATGAAAGAAATAATCCTTTAAATTCTTAATAAAAGGTCATATTGATTTTTTTACATGATGCACATTCATGTATTAGCTTGTTAAAATTCGAAATAACATAGTTTTTACTTAGGATTCGAAACTCATTTATTATACACGGTGTAACACGAGGAAACCGAATAATTTTGACAGCGTATTCCTGATCATATTTAGAGACAAAAATGTCCTATAAACTTTTTTGAAATGCGGCTAGTTTCAGAGTTAATACCAATTTAAAAAAATAAAACAAGTTTTTAATGTTACATAGTTCAAAACGCCTTTTTGATGGCGATGTTGTTACTATGGGATTTAGTCTAAATATCCTTATTGATATGTCAAAAAGTGACAATTAAGTAACACGTTGCAAAAACTATGTTTTACGAAAAAAAAGTAAAAATCGATGTTAACTGACAAGTTTACCAATAACATTTACTTTTTATGTACATACATATATATTCAAAAAATTAAAAAATGGCGGCCAAGTGCGAGTCGGACTCGCGTTCCAAGGATTCCGTATATTACACAATTTTTAACAATGTATTTTTTATTTTATTTATTTAGATATTTAATTCAGGGAACAAGGCCCATATTACAAATACCTTACAGACTAACATACATATGTATGTTATAAACTTAAAACTAAACATTATTTATGCGAAACGTGAGTGAAATCTTTAAAAAATCCGTAGGAGTCGGATCAAAAACTGTAATTAAGTCCGACTCACGCTTGACTGTACATTTCTAATAGGTTTTCCTGTCATCTATAGGTATAGACCTATTTAATGTATTTTTTCAAAATTTTAAACCTATTAGTTTCGGAAATAAAGGGGGAGGGGGGAATAGTCAAATTTTGCCTATTTTCTTGAATAACTTCTAAACTGTTTATTCGAAAATTATAAAAAATATATATTTGAGATCCTTACAATAAGCTCTTTCATTTGATATATAACATGATATAGTTTGAAATTTTTTATTTTTTTATTTTTTCTTTTACCCCCCAAAAGTGGCCCCCATGTTTAAAATTCATTTGTTTACAAACTTACATATGTGTACCAGATTTCAACTTGATTGGTCCAGTGGTTCCGGAGAAAATCGGCTGTGACAGACGGACAGACAGACAGACGCACGAGTGATCCTATAAGGGTTCCGTTTTTTCCTTTTGAGGTACGGAACCCTAAAAACAATAAAAAAAATTGTTTTCGGCGAAATTGACCTAAACTCATACAAACATTTTTTCCTTCTTTTAATTTGACCTCAGAAATAAAATCTTTCGCATTTCTTGAGGACACCTTGTATAATAAGTGTTATAAAATGAATATAACCTTCAAAATACAAAATACAAATTCGTTTATTTGTCCAACATAGGTATGAATAGTACATAAGTACAGATCTTATAGTATTACTGTTGTATCACTATGTTGTGCCATAAGGCGTACAATTATTTGTCATTAATGGACTGTGACTACATGCTGTGCACAGTTACCATTAATTATAGTCTAACAAAAATTCGCTTACACTATAATATGTTTTGTCAACTAAATATTTAAAAACTTTACTTTTAAAACTTGTCATATCCTCTAAATTTCTTAATTCATTCGGTATTTTATTAAAAATTTGTGGGGCCATTCCAAATATACTTTTCCTATATAATGCTGTTTTGGAAGGCATTGAATTTATTTTGTTCCAAAGACGTTTACTCTTAAACTGTTGAAATAAGTGGGGATTACTTTTAACAAAAATTACAATTTCGAAAATATACAAACAAGGTAGAGTTAATAGTCCTAATTTTTTAAAATATGGTTTACATGAACCCAGTTGCTGAATTCCACACAATGATCTAATGCATCTTTTTTGCGCTTTAAACGCTACTTCTCTGTCAACTGAGTTTGCCCAAAATATAATGCCATACCTTAGTGTTGATGTTACATAGGCTTGATATGCCGTCAAAACAACTGGTTCACTAACAATCTTTCTTAAATTATATAAAACATATACCATAACCTTTTTCACTAAGAATTTAATAAGGAACTATTTCTTTCATTGACACTTTTATCCTAAAATGTATACATGAGGTTTTTTTTTTAATTTTATGAATGAATTTGTATATAAAAATTAAATGCTATTGGTAAAATTGTCACTTAAAATGGTTTTTTTCTTCGTAAAACTTAGTTTTTGCAAAGTGTTACTTGTCACTTTTTGACATATCAATAAGGATATTTAGACTAAATCCCATAGTAGCAACATCGCCATCAAAAAGGCGTTTTGAACTATGTAACAATAGAAACTTGTTTTTTTTTATTGGTATTAACTCTGAAACTAGGCGAATTTCAAAAAAGTTTATAGGACATTTTTGTCTCTAAATGTGATCAGGAATACGCTGTTAAAATTATTCGGTTTCCTCATGTTACACCGTGTATAATAAATGAGTTTCGAACCCTAAGTAAAAACTATGTTATTTCGAATTTTGACAAGCTAATACATGAATTAGGTGCATCATATAAAAAAAAATGAATATGACCTTTTTTATTAAGAATTTATTAAGGATTATTTCTTTCATTGACGCTTTTTTCTTTAAATGTATACTTTCCTCAAAAAATGTAAAAAACTGTGAACCGGGACATATTTCATGCAAAAAGGGTGGGTTGCGTCAGGGGGAGGGGAAGGGACGCTAGTGTGCGTAAAGCACCATACCCTAAGGTATCATACTACATTCATAAAAGGCTGGCTATAATTAGTTTTTCAAAAAGCACAATTTGACCGAATATATGAAAGAGGGTCATTGTTGTTGTAAAAGGTGTGCAGGAAATGATACGTTTCTGCACTAGAGCAGTTTAGGTTCCAATTCCAAGTACGATTTTATTATTCTTTTTACAATAAGCAATTGAAATTTGGGTATAAATGGATTTGTTATACAATTTCCATTCTGATATTTGACTCCCCATTCCATAAATTACTTTTGGCCAAATTGTTAATTGAAAATACCTACTCTCAAAAATACCTACTATAAAAATGTATTTAAAAAAACACAGGCATTTTACTTTCCTCGTATGCGAAATGAAAAGTAGAGTGTAAAAACTCGGGTGAAAGGCAGCATTTTTGAAAAAAAACCAGGCAAGTGCGAGTCTGACTCGCGCACGAAGGGTTCCGTACCATAATGCAAAAAAAAAACAAAAAAAAAGCAAAAAAAAAACGGTCACCCATCCAAGTACTGACCACTCCCGACGTTGCTTAACTTTGGTCAAAAATCACGTTTGTTGTATGGGAGCCCCATTTAAATCTTTATTTTATTCTGTTTTTAGTATTTGTTGTTATAGCGGCAACAGAAATACATCAACTGTCTAGCTATCACGGTTCGTTAGATACAGCCTGGTGACAGACAGACGGACAGACGGACGGACAGCGAAGTCTTAGTAATAGGGTCCCGTTTTACCCTTTGGGTACGGAACCCTAAAAATATCATCTACTAATGTTATTGTTATGCACAAGCAGAAGATATTATAGAATCTTGTTTATTTACAAGAAGATGACATTTTTCTCCACATACCTATATATTTTTGAGAAAAATATAGCTAGGTATTTTAGTTTAAAAATCATTGTTACAATAAATATAGGCTTTTCCAGAGAACATTTACCGAAACGAAAGCAAAATTCACAAGGGTTTTCGGTGGACGACCGTAACGCGAATGATTGTTTGGACTGACCTTTCTATAAATATATAAATGTTTTTTATTGTGTAATACTCATAATAATAATTAAGTTATATTAAATCTGGGAATGAAATTATATCAGAAAGGAGATTCTTAAATGAGTAGGTATACTCGTAACATGCTTTGTGCATTAAATATACCTCCCTCTATTGAGTGAAAATAAAACAAAATACACAGGTAATCTGTGTTGCGGTTTTAAAGTGCCATCTGTTACACCTTTGACAAATTAAAAATGATTACTTGTCAAATGAAGTCGCCATGTTAGAATTACACCGATACTATAAGCATCACTCACACAAACAAGCAATGAGGCAAAATTTTACCAATATTCAAAGGCTTTTTTCTTAATAATTTTAATCAAAATCTAGTATTTTTTTACGTTAAGCGAAGACAGAAATATATATACTACCCAAACATTACATATACAAGTGAAGAAACCCTATATAATAGGAGCTAGGGTGCCAAGAAAGTTGTATGAAAATCGAGCAAGGAGAACCACCTTAAACTGCATGCTTTCTCTTGTCTATGCTTAAGCTAAACATGTGGCAGTAGTTAGCGATTCGGTGGCCAGGTAATGTCAATGAATAAGAAATAGATGATATGGAGTCTAACCTAATACGTCTATTCCAGAACATATCCTCAACAATTGAATGTAAAGGTATGAGCACGATAGTTGAAGTCACGCACACAACAACAAAATCATGTAATGACAGTGAGATTTTGAAATTAATATTCTTTTTAGGCTTCCGTATTTCAAGTTGATATCAACTGTAAAAAAGATTCTTGAAGGTTTTTTTATAGGCTTTTAATATCGTACGTTTAAGTCGCATTCACTCATTGATTCATTCATACTATTTTTGCGATTAGTAGGTACTCTGTGCGAGCACCTCTCCTGGCGATACGTACAATCGTACATATAATAACTATTATATTTGACTATAGCTACCCGCACTGACTTCGCACGGATAACACAAAACCTTAACAAATTGTACACCTAAACTAAAGCTTCCTCAAAAATCTTTCTATTGATAGCTGAAATCCGCATGAAAATCAGTTTTGAGTTCATCGTGAACATACATTCATATAGTTACAGACAGACGCGGCGGGGGACTTTGTTTTATAAGGTGTAGTGAAATAGTGATAGATTCAATTAACAGTAACCTCACAATATAAAGATGTTCATTGTGCTGCTTATCTACAGTTCATGGCATGAAAAACTTTTTTCCTACCATAATTCAATAAATAATCCTTGAAATTAAAAGGTTTGAATTCTCTTCGCATAAACCAAGTTTTCAAGGCTACGCCGCCGATTCGCCGCCACCGCCAACCAATTTTGACCGGCGAACCGTCGCCGGCTAAATGCCTATCGGGCGGCGCTAGACGTGCGCGCCTGTCGAAAATAATTGGGCAACGGCGCGCCACCAAAAAATCCACGGCGGCGGCGTGGAATTTTTCAACTTTTCAATATTAAGACGTATAATGAAAAGTCATGCTTAACCTTTAAATCGACAAGGGAAAAAAATCTTAAAAAACTGTGTTAGTATCATTTTTTTGGTGTTATTATCTTATTAGGTATGTGGTTGTTTATTGTAGAAAAATCATGAAAAAAATCTATTTATAATAGTTTCGAAAAAAACATAGGTATGACAAATATGTTGGATGTTGCCAGGTTCGGTGTAAATAAAAAGATACGCTGTATAATGAAAAGACGTCTAGTATTTTGGACGTTGCCGAATATACAGTACTTTATATGCATAAGGTTTTTTTTTGTCAATATCATGTTTTTTTTTTTAATTAATATAGAATAATTGCTTTTAATTACAAATACACTTACTGATAATGTCAACTTATGTTATGAACTAAAGTAAAACCTATTATTTTTATATTTTTCCAAAAAGTTTATAGCTCGTAGGTGGTAAAATTTTACCAGTCATTGGCGTCATTTTATTAACATTAAATCAAACTTAGCGGGGTATCGTAGGATGCAGCAACATCTGAACAATGGTATACAATAATGCATGTAATTTTATCAATATTTTCGTAAGAAATTTCTTAAATGAAATCGGGTCTGTCTCTTGATGTCTTGATGAACGCACAGGAAAAAAAATCCGTAATAATATTTTTTTATCTATTTGGTTCATTACGTTGTAATAAGACAAATATTTTTTTATTTATTTTTTATTTAACAGAACACAAAGTACTGTGTTACCTATAATTAAAGTTTCGCCAAACTGTAAAACAGTTTGTTGGCGATGCGCTCAACTAAACTAAAAACAACAATAGTACTTAGGTAATAGATATCAACAACACACAACTGCCTGCCAGCCTGTAATAAACCCTATTTCGACGCAATACGTACCTACTATCGTTCGGTAAGTACTTGCGCCGCACGGCTCGCGCTAAACGTATTGTCACCATTTGTTATAACGATTACGGTCTCTTTTAGGTCAAAATAGGGTTCATTATTGGATGCAGTTCATTAATTAGTGCACGCAGGTGCATGAGTAGTCCTTATTTACATAATTTTTAGAAGTTACTATATTATTAAAATTATTTTAATGACTTAGTATGGTGTTGGTGCGACATAAAATAGTAGAAATTCAATTATATAACCAGAAAAATTCCGTAAGTACGTAATTATTGCCATTTTTAGGGTTCCGTACCCAAAGGGTAAAACGGGACCCTATTACTAAGACTTCGCTGTCCGTCCGTCCGTCCGTCCGTCTGTCACCAGGCTGTATCTCACGAACCGTGATAGCTAGACAGTTGAAATTTTCACAGATGATGTATTTCTGTTGCCGCTTTAACAACAAATACTAAAAACAGAATAAAATAAAGATTTAAATGGGGCTCCCATACAACAAACGTGATTTTTGACCAAAGTTAAGCAACGTCGGGAGGGGTCAGTACTTGGATGGGTGACCGTTTTCTTTTTGCTTTTTTTTGTTTTTTTTTGCATTATGGTACGGAACCCTTCGTGCGCGAGTCCGACTCGCACTTGCCCGGTTTTTTAAGTAAGTATTTTACGTCAAAAATGTGAGAGTTACGTAGGAAGTGGCGCCCGCAATAATTTTCAACTATTTCTTATCGGACTATAACCTATTACATATTTTAACGCTGCATAAAAAAAAATAGATAAAATATTCGGTCTTATAAAAAAATATTCGGCGCGAATTTTAAACTACCGGCGGCGGCGGCGGCGCGCGGACTCCTTATGGCGGCGGCGCGCACGTCTAATCGGCGCTCATATCTTTGAGATTATAAACTACATACATAATAAAATACAATTAAATCAACAATAAAAAAACAATTAAAAGAATCAAATGAACGCTATTAAATATTTATTCGTCAAAATCATCACCTAACAGCTAATTTCACCAGCAACATGAAAACGGGCATTCTAAGATCCGAATCTTAAGTATTTACAACTTTACAAGCGGGCCGGACAACGTCCTTGACGAGTAGCGAAGGAACGAATCGTGGTACTACTACAACCGGTATTGGCACTTACTTATTACCGGTAATAGCTTTAGGAGTAAACTATCAAATAGTGGTATTTGTTGTCAATTGGCTAAACGGATAACACTATTGAATACCGGTATTCGAATACCTCTATTCGGAGCTTAAGTGATATAAATACCCAAATTCAAATTACACCGGTTATACCTCAATAATAACCTGTAGTCAGAATACCGGTAACGGTCCCTGCAGTTTAACTATAAATCCCGTTCAGTAAGTGTACCTGGTTCCATGAAGTCTGAAACGCCAAACATTAATTTATTTATGATACAAGGGGCCCGATTCGGATTTTGAAATAGACATCTATTAGACATCTTTTAGATATCACCAAGATACGATAACGATATGTTTAAGATCTAACCTGTCAAATTTGACATTTGCGCGATTCTGGAGATACTCTTGAACGATTTCCACAGGATATGACTTAGAGATCCAATTCACATCTAATAGATTTAAGTATCTTACTCTATCTAAGTAACGTAAAAGTGACATTGGTTGCCCGAATTGCGCTGCAAAAGAGAACTAGTTGATATCTAAACTGTAACGTATCTAGAATGGATCTAGTACGTGTCGTCTCTTGTGAATATCTTGAAGTTCAAATACGGCAGTTATTTATGAAAAGCTCTTGCCCGCGACTTCGTTTGCGTGAAGTATGTCCTTCCTCGGGCTTTAAAAGGCATCAGGAGTGGTAATTTCTGCATACAAACGTACTTGACTGTTCCCTCCGTGGTTTTTGAAGCTATTAGAGTAATGTATTTTCAACACAGGCCGCGTAGCCAAGATACCAATCGCTTAAGCTCCGTAGCGATCGAAACGCAACTGTCACTGTCGCTCTAATATGGAAGAGTGATAGAGAGACAAAGCTTTTCGTTGTCGAAGCGATAGCGATTGTAACCTTGGCTAGGCCGGCAGATTATTATTAATATCTGTGTCGGACTGTTTTGCTTTTTTTATATATTTATTGTTTCAGGCGCTAGAGTACTTCAAATATTCGCAAAAGCCTCCTAATTTAACTAGGTAGCAACTGACGATATCTGACTAATGAACAGATTTCCCATATCGGAACAATGGAGCGTAAATGTTGGCGTGTGAATGACGCTGGCATCATATCGTAAGCTTATATATGTCGCACGCTCATTCATAAATAATTTAAGGCGAAGCTGTTTCCACAGTAAAATTTGACTGACAAAGAGCCTATCAACGTGCACACTAGCGCCACTGCTAATTAATCGATCGATCTATGAACTCAAAACAAAAACGGCCGTTTTCACTTTGGACGCATACCTAGATTGATGAATCCAGCAACATAAAAACTAGTTTGATGTATTCAAAAGGTAGGTACTTAAATACAAAATACATTAATTTACGTATCGTTTTTACACCCGTTTTTAAATACCTATCGTTAAATTTAACCGGGGGTTGTGCGGGGTCGCCTCTTTGAGTAGTTTTCATATTGCTTGTTTAATTTGAGATATATTTCGAATTCTTACTTTTAATTTAGTTTTATTCAAAGTAAGTTATTTGTTTTTTTTATTGTCTTATTAGAAAGAAAAATTTAATTCACTTAAAAAAAGCATTAAGCCTTTACAAGTTCACAGTTCAGGGCTCAGCAATTACAAGAGACATATTGATTATCACCGTCGTGAGCGAGCCGACCTCTGACAATTGTTCTGCCCAATTCAATGCCATTGTCTCCGGAGATGACCAAGTTGACCAACAAACAGGCCAATTCGACTTACACTGGGCTATAACCGCGAAAATCGAAGTTCGCAAATTGCGGGCATCTTTCTCTGTCACTCTTATTACGTCTTCATTGTAGTAAAAGAGAAAGATCCCCGCAATATGCGAATTTCGGTTTTCGCGGTAGCCCCTCTGATATCAGAATTACATTATTGGGCTTTATACCTTTACCTATGATAAAGAACAAGATGGTAGCAGAATGTCATTCTTGGTTAATAGATTTTTAAAATAAAATCTCAATAAACTGGAATAATATTTGTGAGGACGATTACGACACACCCTGAAAAAAATAAATAAATAAATAAATAATAAATAAATCATTTATTCAGGTGAAATAAACCCTATTTTACAGATGTTTTTCTTCTGCCAAACTGCAGGGCAGTTTGTTGGCAGAGGGAACTCCCTTAAATGCCTTTTTATAAAATAAACGAAAAGAAGCCTAAAAGTACCCGTTCAGTTTCATCCACCCCAGTTTGGTATTAGCAACCACTGCTTACTAAACTTGTAAAATTGGCAAATTCTAAGAATTCCTCATTCTGGGCGGATCAAACACGAAATCCCAATTTAGGGTATTTATTAACTATCGCCGAGTCACGCAAATTCCATACATTTTCGTAACTCGGAGGAAGATCTTTTTAGGACATACGGTAAAATTGCACTTTAATTTGGTGCTGTTGGTAATATGGTGCCAAATTTTACCGAAATTAAAAGAAAAATAATAGAAAACCGACCAAAAGAAAAATCGGCCCACAAAAGCAGTTGTATCAAAGGTAGGCAATGTAGGCATCGTAGTGTATCCTAGTCACCTAGCAACTAAAATCATCGTTCCAATTCTTTAGAAACATAGCACCACTTTCCTACATTATGTCACATATCGGGGCTAATTTCGATCTTTGTCGCCGTACACTCCAGGCCAGAGAAATGTCAAGGCAAATAATGCCCATCTCTAACTTAGAACCATAATGCCACAAATAATTTTAATTTTACAAGCGATTACAATCCTAATTTTAAGAAAAGTAAAGCTTAGAATCGTGTAAGCATTTATGATAGATTTGAGCCAATTTAGGTTTGAAGAAGAGATATCATGACCACCTCAACAATAACGTGACGAAACCCAAAAAATAAACACTCTTAATAACTTGGTCAGGTTTGACAGCTACAATTAGGGTACTGTCACGGTATGTCCGACTGTCACGTCCGCACGTACACCTAAATAGTCATTATAGGTTAATTTTAAGGATGGTATAAATAACATTATTTGATGGGAGACAGCACACATCTCGACTGCATCCTGTGGCAGACACATCCGAGATGAAGATCTTTCTGGTTAGTTTTTGTCATACGTCTTATATTCAACTTTCTTATTCCTTCATAAGAATACAGTAGCAATAACAAACAAGCCAACATAACTACGAGAGTGTTATAAGTGAATAAAATTCAAGACTATACACGTGCACATTATTGTGGAAAGTTACGAAAAAGTTTTTGGAAATTTCAGCAAAATTTCAGAGAAAAACAAAAAACTATCATCTTTGAAATGTGAAAAATTCTATTAACAAGTCCCAACTTTTTCATGTTGAAATATAGCAATTTGAGAAACTTTTCGACGGGACATCAATATGCAAGACCAACAATTTGGCTCCAGTGTCATTTTCGGGAGAGTGTGACTTATTTACACAATTTTACAACCGGTTTATCCTTTTTGTGTCGTGAAGTGTACAGTGATATTAGGGTTAATAAACGAAAGTGTAACGATTTCATATGACAATGGATTGTGAACAATATAGTTTGTATTTGGCATGGCTATTGTTACGAATTACGATAGAAGGATGTGTTGATTTTGATTAACTAATGCTTTCTCTTTTTATTGCAAATATTGTTAAATTATAGATCCGGCAAACTTCGTTTAACCTATATCTTTTTTTGGCGCTTTCTTAATTTTTTTCTTTCATAAGAACCCTCTCCTTACAATAACAAACACAACAAAAAAGAATTAGCGAAATTGGTCCAGCCATTCACGAGTGATGTTGTCGTGACCAAGGGGAATAGGGATTGATTAAGGAAATAAGAGATAATAATTGAAATACCTAATGCAAACTTAGTGTTCATATTGTGTAATTCACTAATCATCATCATTTCCCTCGCGTTTTTCGCCACGGCTCATTGGGAGCCTGGCGTCTGCTTTGCAACTAATGTCAAAAGATTTGGATTTCGTAAATCAAAAATCAATAAGAGTTGACTGCGGAACTAAAAATAATTGAAGGATTAAAAATGATATCCTGTAGCAATACCTACACTTGTTTCATGTTTTCTTTCATTTTCAGATTATCTGCCTAGCCTCCGGCCTGGCTTCATCTGAGAAGCTAGACAGGAGTTACCTTCCACCACCAGGGTCGAAATACTCAGGAGGTAGCCCAGGAGACATCGATGTACCTCTTGAATTTCCTAAGCAAACACCTACGGGACGACCGCAGCTAGAAAATGGGAAACCTGAAATAGAACTAGGCGTTGACCGAAGCGCAGCTCCAACAGGGATACCTGATAGCCAGAAACCTGGATTCACCTACTTCCAAAACTCCTACCTCCCTACAACTACTACATCGTATGCTATAACTCAGACCACTACTTTCCCCGTTGGTTACGAAGGCTTAGATCAGCCAAATGCCTTCGTAAATGGCTCAAATATCCAACAAGGTCTACCAGGGCAGAATTATCGACAGCCAATCAGAGGACCAGGCCAAGGACCTAGCTACAACCAATATGGACAGAGCCAATCTACTGTAGCTCCTTACGTTACCACTGCGCGACCACCATTCCCAAACCATTTCATTGGCCCCGAATATTTGCCCCCAGTAAGCAATAAGCAATCCCCTGGCCAAGTGAGTTCTAACCAAGATGGCTCCGGTTACCCATTTGATCTGCCCCAAGGATCTAAATACCAAGACGGAATCTCGGTGAATCAACCAGGCTTCAATGAAAAAAACCAATTTGTAGGCAACAAAAATGTATCTTCAACTATTGCACCTCAACACCAAAATGAACGATTTGGACCAACAGGACCAGGCTCTCAGCAAGCCCAGAAGCAATTTATAGCAGACCAATTCCCATCAACAGGGGTGCCTCAATACCAAACTGGCCAGAGATTTACTACCCCTGGAACAAATCAGCATAAACAATTTTCAGGACATCAGGACTTTCCATCATCAACTTCTGCTACTCAATACCAAGGAGGTCAAAGGTTGACTACCCCGGTACCAAACCAGCAAAACCAATTTGCAGGAACTCAGGACTTTCCGTCATCAACTTCTGCACCACAGTTCCAAACTGGGCAAGGAATAATAACGCCTGGACTAAACCAAGTATTTGGATCCCGAGTTCCTAGCCAGCAGAATCAATACACTGGAAGTCAAAATCAAGGCAATCAGTTCCCATCGTCTACTGCAGCACCTACGCCTGGATCGATTCAGCAGAATCAATATATAGGGAATGAAAATTACCCTTCAACTGCAGCCCCTATCGACCAAGACGGACAACGTTTCACCACCCCCGGTCAAATTCAAGGGGGATTAGTTCCTGGCCAGCGACCTTTTAGTTCTCGTGTGCAGAGTAATCAATACCCTGGTAATCAAAACATACCTTCATCCAACGTTGCTCCTCAATTCCATGACGGCCAACGTTTTACTATCCCTGGATATGTACAAGAAGGCTATGGATCTTCAGTGCCTTCGCAGGAAAATCAGTACCAGTATCCGGGAAGCCAAAATATACCGTCATCCACGACTGCACCGCAATACCAGACTGGCCAGCAGTTTACTACTGGACCAGGTGGCCAGAATTTCCTATCAACTGATGCTCTTAAGTACCAAAATGGACGTTACTCGACCCCTGGCCAATATCAAGGACAATTAGTTCCTCAAAAACAGTTTGGGACTCCTGGCCAACGACAACCTGTAGGAAATCAAAACTATCCATCATCAACCGTTGCTCCTCAAAACGAAAATGTCCAACGCTTTTCCACTCCTGGATCCCAGCAAATATTTGGCTCTTCTCAACAAAATCAGTATGGAAACCGGAACTTCCCAACTTCGACCACTGCTCCTCAATACCAAGACCAACGCTTCTCTACCCCTGGTCTTTTCAACCAGCCTTCTTATCCAGGGTCCACCGCTGCCCCACAATATCAACAAACACTTGCGTCTACTCCAGAAACCACTCAACAAGGGGTACCAAGCCAACAGAATCAATACCAGCGGCCAATCTACAATCAACAGCTCCCATCATCAACAGCAGCGCCCCAACGTTTTATTCCTGGATCTCAACCCCAGTTCGGTGGTAATATTCCTACACCTGGAACGGAAGTAGCCTTTCCACAACAAGGATTACCTGGTAAAAATTATGGAAGCAACCAACAGCCCGGATCTCAGACCGAAGCTGGCTCCATCTATGGGACCGCTCCGAGCTTCTCCAACCAAGGATTTCCGAGTACAACAGTTGGACCTTACCAAGCTGGAAATTTCGCTTCTACACCTGACTTTGGAAACATTGGTGGCCGTAGACCGGAACGTCCTCAGACCGAGGGCGATAGAAACGCGGAGATTTTATCCTATGAAAACGTACTTACCCCCGAAGGCTACTTTTACAGTTATGATACATCTAATGGTATTCATGCCGATGAAACTGGAGAAGTAGGTAATGGCACTAGAGTTCAAGGAGGCTTCACCTATTCTGGCGATGACGGAAAAGTGTATAGCATCATTTATACGGCTGATGAGAATGGTTTTCAACCTCGTGGTGACCATTTACCGACCCCGCCACCAATCCCTGAAGCGATCCAACGAGTTATCGATCAAGCTAACTTGGATAAGGAAGCGGGAATTGATGATGATGGTAAGATAAACAATAATTGCTTAACATGTAACTACATCTAAGTTAACTCTGCAGTGAGAAAGTGTAACAACAGTGCTGATATTAATGATGGCATTTCCACATTTTGTTGCTAGCAACGTTTTAGTTTGGACTAGCATGAATTCGTTCTTCTGAGTGGTACACTTTACGATAAAGTTAATAATATATATTTTTTTTCAGGTTCCTACAATGAAGAAAAATACGGATATATGAAATATGATAGTCCATTAACTCGGTTCAGGCCAAAGAACAGGACAGTGTCTTTAGTTAATGGAGCTGATATGTCAGAAAGAAATGAAGGTGGTATTGATGGACAGAACAGAAAAGTATTTAGACATAAAGGTAGCCGACCAAGTTCAAAGGCAGAAAATACAGAGGACTATAAATCAGAGCAGGACTTAGAAAAAACCTATATAAATGAATCAGATTTAGAAGATATTGACATGGATGATGATTACAGTATGAATAATAACAAGGAAGGTATTAGACGTACTAGCGCTAAACGTCCAAAACCTATCAAGAACTTAACTGGGGAAGATAATAGACCGAACCGATTAAAAGGAATAAAAACACAAATGAAACCCAAAGTTAACACCAATAAAGATAGTTCTAGTCGCCGTCCGATGTCAAGCGGGGAATATGAAGATAATGCATCAGACGATAAACTTGAAGATCCTAAGGATAACGATGATCTACTAGATTCTGATGAGTTCGACTTCGATTCAGATCTGGTGAACTACAGAGATGACCCTAATAACAGAACTGACTTCCATGGCCTGAACAAATATCTTCCGGAATCTAAGAAAACAAACAGAAAAAATCTGTCTGGTAAAAAACGACCAATCGTGCGAGTTGATGGTATCAAGAAACCTGTAACTGGAAGTGGAGCCAAAACCGCCGAAGATCGCTATGACGAAGAAAACGAGGACAGTAGACCTGACTCTGATGATGAATCACGCACACGCATCCCGTCAAGGAAAAACAAATTTGGGCAGAAAATCAAAGATCAGTCCAAAATTACCGATCAGTCTTTACCGCATGAGAGTGATGATGAGACCAATACATACAACGACGATAAAATTGACGCAAATGAAGAATATGATTATGATGACGCCACAAAATCAGTACTCAATAACCGCAAAAATAAGCCTGCCACTTCTCAGTTAAAAACTAAAGTTTCTGGTAAGCCTAAGCGACCGACTGCAAACCAACAGACAGGTGTTTCTAACAATAAAGAGAATGAGTCATCATCATACGAAGAAACTGGTTACGAATATACTCCACCGCAACGAAAGTTTGGCTCGGAAGAGGCCACCAAGTTTCCATCTAGAACAAATCAAAAGGGAGTACAGACAACCGTGCGACCTTTTCTAACTAAAAACGTATATGGAGCTGACGAACCTACTGATAAATATATCGATCAATACAGCAATGTTAAACCTGGTAAATCAAGACGGCCAATGGCTCCTCAAAAGTACCCTGGTTATAACCGGGGCGGTAACATTTATGGGCAGGATAATAATGATGAAGGAAGGAGACCAATTTCATTTGAAGCTTCTCACAGACCCTTTGGAAGGCCACAAACCACAGTAACTCCTCAATATCAGAACCAAGGCGTGACTGGTCAGGAGGGTGAGAGTTATAACCCTGAATTAAATCAAAATCAAGGATTCTCGACAACCAGGAGACCTATCTCATACGGAACTTCTCAGCGACCCTTTGGAAGACCACAGTCCACTTTAGCTTCTCAATATCCGGAGCAAGGTGTGACTGGTCAGGAGGGTGAGAGTTATAACCATAAATTAAATCAAAATCAAGGATTTTCTACAACCAGGAGACCTGTCTCATATGGAACTTCTCAGAGACCTTTCGGAAGACCACAATCCACTGTAGCTCCTCAATATCACGACCAGGCAATAACTGGTCAGGTGTACAATGAACCTTCCAAGAAAGAATCTCAAGAACCCGGAGACAAATTATTCTACAACACTAACGCCCCGAATAGAGGAACGGTCGGTAATGTATTCAGCAGTACAACACCTATGCCACCATCAGGACCAGACTCCACAAATCAAGGCCCGGGACAGTACCAGAACAGACCTACTGGTCATACTTACGAAACTACCTCACCCAGTGGAGAGACTTACATAAGGCCTGGCACTAACAAACCCGGTCAAGTGCCTAGCACGACTTATAGACCAAACTACAACTTCGGCGATAAGAAGAGGCCTGTATTAATAGATGGTTCTGGAAGACCGATACAAAGTACAACCGCTCCTGCTTTCGACCGAACTCTTAAACCTACATATACTTTAAAACCTAATGGAGACTCTAATAATCAAGATCGGTTCAGACCTAATGTAGGGCGTTTTGGAGTAACCTCTGGGCCTGAAACGCCTGGATATCAATCCACTTCTGCACCAATCGGCGAAGATTTCAGTGGACCAAAGCAACCCCAAAGATTTGATCCCCAAACCGGATACCATTATAAATAAATGGGCCTTTTCAGAAATAAATATTGAAAACCTGATTCTTTCACATCTGGACGTTCTTGGGCTCATTCTACTCAGAATCGACAGCATTCTCCATCCCACCATTAAAAAAAGATGTCCCAAAATGTCCATTCCATTACGTCACGTTTTAGTATGAAAAAAATTTTCACTTGTATGTGCGTGATGTAATGGAATGTACCATTTTCATACAAATTTTCATCAGAATTGAATATGCTAGTTATTCTGAGTTGAAATAACCCAAAAACACCGGGATCTGTGAGAATCCGGTTTTCGATATTTATTTCTGAAAACGCCCAAATAATACGACTTGTTGAATATTTAAGGATTGTATATGAACACGGCTATTACGAAATAAAAATGTTATTTTGAATATTATTGTCTTTAGCTCTCATAAAAACATACCTATCTCGTTAAATTTAATGTTTTCTTCAATAAAGACATCTGTAATAAAAAATAAGTTCAAAAACTAAAACCCGACTACTGCAAATCGCGCTCTAAAAAGTATGAAACAAGATAGAATTCTTATCTGAAATTATCAAGCAGGAAATATTATAAATGTTACCATATTTTTATATAAAAAATACAACGTAATACAATTTACTAAATTTTTTATATATTTATAGAGATTCAGAGGATCGCCGTGGTCGTATGCCACGATTATAAACTTAAAAATAATATGGCATACGACCACGGCTATCCTCTGAACCTCTGTAAATATATAAAAAATTTAGTAAATTATTATTACGTTGTATTTTTTATATAAAAAAAATGGTAACATTTATAATATTTCCTGCTTGATAATTTCAGATAAGAATTCTATCTTGTTTCATACTTTTTAGAGCGCGATTTGCAGTAGTCGGGTTTTAGTTTTTGAACTTATTTTTTATTTAATTAATTTTGGGGTCATGATTTCGTTACTAACTTTTTGAAGTCACTTTATATTATTTTTGCGAGGGCGTCCTCAGTACAGAAATGCACGAAGTAGTATGAGGGCGCCGAAGGCGCCCGGCTTAGGAACGCGTACTTCGGGCTACGCCCGACTCTTTTAGTATGAGGGAGCCGAATGCGCCCGGCTTTGGTACGCGTACGTCGGGCTACGCCCGACACTTTTAGTATGAGGGCGACTTCGACTTTGGAACGCGTACGTCGGGCTGCGCCCGACTCTTTTAGTATGAGGGCGCCTTCGGCGCCCGGCTTTGGAACGCGTACGTCGGGCTTCGCCCGAGTCTTTTAGTATGAGGGCGCTGAAGGCGCCCGGCTTTGGTACGCGTACGTCGGGCTACGCCCGACACTTTTAGTATGAGGGCGCCGAAGGCGCCCGGCTTTGGAACGCATACGTTGGGCTACGCCCGACTCTTTTAGTATGAGGGCGCCGAAAGCGCCCGACTTTTGAACGCGTACGTCGGGCTACGCCCGACACTTTTAGTATGAGGAAGTCGAAGGCGCCCGGCTTTGGAACACATACGTCGGGCTACGCCCGACTCTTTTAGTATGAGGGCGCCTTCGACTTTGGAACGCGTACGTCGGGCTACGCCCGACTCTTTTAGTATGAGGGCGCCGAAGGCGCCCGGCTTTGGAACGCATACGTCGGGCTACGCCCGACTCTTTTAGTATGAGGGCGCCGAAGGCGCCCGTCATTGGAACGCGTACGTCGGGCTACGCCCGACACTTTTAGTATGAGGGCGCCGAAGGCGCCCGGCTTTGGAACGCATACGTCGGGCTACGCCCGACTCTTTTAGTATGAGGGCGCCTAAGGCGCCCGGCTTTGGAACGCGTACGTCGGGCTCCGCGCGACTCTTTTAGTATGAGGGCGCCGAAGGCGCCCGGCATTGGAACGCGTACGTCAAGCTACGCCCGACACTTTTAGTATGAGGGCGCCTTCGGCGGCTTTGGAACGCGTACGTCGGGCTATGCCCGACACTTTTAGTATGAGGGCGCCGAAGGCGCCCGGCTTTGGAACGCGTACGTCGGGCTCCGCCCGACTCTTTTAGTATGAGGGCGCCGAAGGCGCCCGGCATTGGAACGCGTACGTCAAGCTACGCCCGACACTTTTAGTATGAGGGCGCCTTCGGCGGCTTTGGAACGCGTACGTCGGGCTACGCCCGACACTTTTAGTATGAGGGCGCCTTCGACTTTGGAACGCGTACGCCGGGCTACGCCCGACTCTTTTAGTATGAGGGCGCCGAAGGCGCCCGGCTTTGGAATGCGTACGTCGGGCTACGCCCGACTCTTTTAGTATGAGGGCGCCTTCGACTTTGGAACACGTACGTAGCCCGACACTTTTAGTATGAGGACGTCGAAGGCGCCTGGCTTTGGAACGCGTACGTCGGGCTCCGCCCGACTCTTTTAGTATGAGGGCGCCGAAGGCGCCCGGATTTGGAACGCGTAAGTCGGGCTACGCCCGACTCTTTTAGTATGAGGGCGCCGTAGGCGCCCGACTTTGGAACGCGTACGTCGGGCTACGCCCGACACTTTTAGTATGAGGGCGCCGAAGGCGCCCGGCTTTGGAACGCGTACGTCGGGCTCCGCCCGACTTTTATAGTATGAGGGCGCCGAAGGCGCCCGGCTTTGGAACGCGTAGGTACGTCGGGCTACGCCCGACACTTTTAGTACAAGGGCGCTGAAGGCGCCCGTCTTCGGACCGCGTACGGTACGTGTCTTGTAAAAAAAATTACTGTTTCATACATTTTGGCTGATCAGGACTTCTATACCTATTGACGTTATAAAATGTTGCAGGACATTATAAAAACACCATGTATAGCGGCCAAACAAATTTCTTTTGCAAAAACCTTTTTTGTCTCCGTAGTCGCGTAACACGCGGATAGATTCCAGAGCGCTTGTAGGTTCATAGTTCGAATTACCTAACCGATAAATATTTTTTTTATATAGCGCATGCAAGCAAAGCCGGGTGCAAAAGCTAACAATATTTATATATTTGAAATGTGCTAATTGAGCTCTTTAAAATGATGTATAACACGTCATCATTACATAATTTAATTTTTTTGGTTCATGACTTTATGACCTCTAGAGGGCGCCGTGTTCATTTTTTTGTGACGCCATATAGCCTATAACCAGCGGGCGATTAAGACGATTCGAATGACATATCGTTTGTTAAATTATAATAAGTACTTTAGAAGTTATGAGGGAACAGATGAACATACATACATACATACATACATACATACCCACATACATACCGGTCAAAATCATAACCCTCCTTTTGCGTTGCCGTAGTCGGGTAAAAAATTAAGATGTGATTCTTGAATCTTATCAGAAATTTATACTTAATTTATAATTCATAACTGAAACGGATGAACTGATTTTGATAAAACATTATAAGAACCAGCACTAGAATACCTGCTTCAAATGAAAAAAAAACCGCATCCAATTCAGTTAACCCGTATAAAAGCTACGGTGTCAAAGACAGACACAAACACATGGCAATCAAACTAATAACATCGGTAGTATTACCTATATCAATAAAACCATTTGTAAAATTAAACATTTAAAAATGAAATTATTGTTCTTTTGTAGATTTCAAGTTCATTTCTTAATTCATGTTTTATCAAGATCTCTATCACATTATGTTATAATCTTCACATAAAAACCTCAATCTTAATTACAGATCACTTTACAAAATGCGATGACGTTACAAATCTCAATTGGTGTTAAAAAACCTCTTACGATCCAATACGCGACTTGACATGTATTTGCTTTACAAAAAGATCGGTGCTTTGTGTACACAGATAAGTGAGATGCATAAGAGCGAGCTGAGTCATTGACTCGTTGAACTCTGCTGTAGATTCCTGTTTCACTGCGCAAGCGCATACGAGTCAAACTTTTAGCTGAACCACTGTCATATTCCCTACTTGACGATCATAATATAAATTCGTATAGATTAGTGTAAAATAATTTATATTGTAATTTAATATTATGAAATAAATAAATCTAATCTAATCTAATCTATGACCTAGATATGGTCAGAGGGCCGGCAAAATCGAAAATATAAATTACGTTATTTGCTTCTCTTATGGGCAATTAATGTTTGGTGGGCTGCTAGAACTGTTAGAAGCTATCGTAAAACGGAGGGAGTAGGTTTCGCGGGGAGAGTTGGGTTATGAATGGGGAGAGAAGGTTTGAGAGGGGGGTGAGAAGGGATTTTAAGGCTACTGCTACAAAAATAATGTATTTCAATTTAAAATGGGGCTATAGTAATATGCATAATAAAAAAAAAATCGATCCAACAATCTTCCAAAATCACCTTTGTACGAAAAACCCTCTCACCCCAAATACGAGGCACTACGGGGTGAGGTAGGTTTTCCTCTTTATCGTCAAAGTTATGAAATGGAACTACCCAAAATAAAATACAAACTAAAATACAAACGTCCGAACCACTTATTATATACACCATTCAGTTTTCACATGTAAAAATAAAATTTTATCGAGGTTTGAAAGTCAAATTTCATTACATACATATTCGCAACATACATATTCTTTCCCTCCTGTATGTAACGCTGTTTCATCCCAATACTCCTTTTTATCTCAAAACTCAGTTTAAATTTCTTTCCTCCATTCGTTGCTCGCAAAATCTGCTACTAATTCCCCCTCCTTCTTCTTCAAAATTTTACATTAACTCTTTCAGTTTTCGCGCTGTCCGGCTGTGGAATGCTCTGCCTATTGATATCTAACGTGCTAAATCACTCTCTATTTTTAAAAGCCTCTTAAAAAATCATTATTTGTCTCTTTCATAAATTTTTCAAATTTTTTTTTAACTCCTTATTGTTTTATAGCCTCCTTTGTCATCTATATATTTATTTGTTATTTATATAATGTTTATATAGTAATAAATGTAGTATATTTTTATTTCTTATATTTGTAGTATATGTATTTTATTTTATTTTTATTTTTATTATTTGTTTTATTTTCGCACCACCCGTTAACTTGAATTTGTTTCGCCTTCTCACTATCTGAAGGTTGTCTGGAAGAGATCGCTGTTTAGCGATAAGTCCGCCTGTTGTTACCTACATATTTGTACCTGTTCATACTTTTGTACCATTTCTTTTGTAGTGTGCAATAAAGCATTTTATTATTTATTATTATTATATTTCACCCAACTCACCCCATTTTATGGTATCGAAAGTCTTTATAAACAAAATATTTGCAATTGTAAAATTCAGCAGGAATTTGTATTTAAACCATGAATTATATAAAGTAGGTAGGTAGAGTTAGACCAAGAATAGTCTGCAGCGATTTTGATAGCCCACGCAGTGCAAGTGTTATAAATACGTCATAATTTTATAGATGATTGACGTTCAAAAAAAACACTTGCACTACACTGCGTGGGCTATCAAAATCTCTGCAGACTTTTCTTGATCTATAATAACTCTACTCGTAAAACAGGAACGCGTCCTGAAAAATACTGTGCAGATTTCTTAACACTTTACGCCTTTAGAGAACTTTGAAATAGGTTTGAAAACCATCTAGAAAGTTCTAAAAAACTAAATCGAGCATTGGCTCAATCGGAAATTCGAACATACATTAGAACTTAAATAGTCAAAAGGGGCGGGCCCCCAAGGACTCGAACCGTACTAACTGTAACGTGATCCTGAAACTCAATCACGGCATCACGGCACCAACTTTGCATTATTCGATAATATATCGATACGATATATTGGATTACTTGAGTAATCGTCTCGTACAATTTCGTGCTCGATACTAATGGAATAACCTCTAATGCAATCACAAAGTTCATCAAAAGCTTTGGCAGGCAGCTCCATCTATTGTAATTAAGAAACACTTTTGAGAGCTTGAGAAGCGCGCGCGCAAATTGAAAGGTCCGTAATTTTAAAAGGTGGATGTAACGGATTGTTTCTGCAGTGTGTAAAATATTCAATAGATGGCGTTTTTGAAGCTCTTAAAAGCTCAACTTAAAGTCATAGCTCTCTACTTGTAAGATTATAAAATCCACTTAGTTCCACCGTTTTAGCCACTCACTTGCTTGATATTTTTCAGTGACCTCTATTATTATAATAAAATAAGGGTGACAGCTGGTAGCTACAGTTACCAAAAGCATGTGAGTGGTTAGGAAGCTCTATATTTATAAGGCTCTAAATTTTATGCATAATCCCTACCTACAGTCACAGTAAGTAAATAGTTACTGTGACTGTATGTAGGGATTATGCATAAAATTTAGAGCTATAGAGCTACAGTACTTGATGATTTTTGTAATCAAAATTTATCTTTGTTTATTCTTTCGTAATGTAACGTGTTACAGTGGTTAATGGTTTTATTATATTGATACGACTACATTTTATAAACATCATACGTACAGGTCGTACAAGTGAGCTATTTTTATAAATGATCAAAGATAAATCAAAGATTACGTAAAATGTAATTTGCACTACTAAACTAATTATAGCAAAAACACTAAATTGCCGATGATTGGTACCCGTGGCTCCCTCGTCCTTGGATCGGCTCTGAACTTGACACAAGCCGGAACCGGACCAATAAATGGCCCCCTTTGACCCCATTACGACCACAAAAACAGACAGACACACAAAAAATGCGTTACATTACAACTCATCTGCGTTTATGTTCCTTTTTATGCCGTAGGCAGTTTTTGTTAATTTCATCATCATCATTTCGGCCTATATACGTCCCACTGCTGAGCACAGGCCTCCTCTCATGCGCGAGAGGGCTTGGGCTATAGTCCCCACGCTAGCCCAATGCGGATTGGGGACTTCTCATACACCTTTGAATTTCTTCGCAGATGTATGCAGGTTTCCTCACGATGTTTTCCTTCACCGAAAAGCTAGTGGTAAATATCAAATGATATTTCGTACATAAGTTCCGAAAAACTGATTGGTACGAGCCAGGATTTGAACCCTCTACCTTCGGATTGAAAGTCAGACGTCATATCCACTCGGCCACCACTGCTTGTTAATTTAACTGGTAGGTAATGTAAATGATCTAAATTTTATAAGTACACACAAACGGGTCTACCGCGATATAATTCCATTGTTTATAACAGCGGTCGGCAACCAGCGGCCCGCAGGCCTCACTTGCGGCCCGCGAGCCTCCCTGGCTATTTTGTATGTAATTGTAATATTGACAAATGATAATATCTGATAAAGTCATAAATATTAACAAAGTGCGGTCCGGGTCCATTTCGTTAACTGCTATGTGGCCCTTGGTTGCTAAAAGGTTGCCGACCGCTGGTTTATAAAATATAAATTGTTTATATGTGTACAAAACGCGAGAGTTTAAAGTGTTAATACCTAGGTATAGTCGTACGGTTTTAAAATGACGCTCTAAATTAAAAAAAATAATGCCCCCAACGCGAATACGTCACAAATTGGTATTCTTTGCGTCCGCACCTCATTTTATCGGTAATATCGGTCATAATCTAAAAGTTAAGCCCCTTCCAGACTATGCTCGTGAATCGCGGGCGAAGCCGCGATTCGCGCACGAGTGTGGAGGAGGCTTTAGAACAAAATTTTGACAGTTCCGAACAACTGACAGGCTGATACCGTGCGGCGGACTGTTAATCAGTGGTCCCCTTTACTAATACGAACGCGTCGGTGTTATTGTCAATTTCCATAGTGAAATGAATGGTAGTGCTGCTGTCGTCGGAAATGGACTGTCACCTTTACTGTTGTACTGTCTGGTCAGATGGACTGTCACCTTTACGGTGTCGTTGTTGACGCCGCTGTCGCTGCAGTTGACATCCGAACGTCACCTTTACCACCTTTTAAGGCCTCTGTACACAATGGGCCAGCGTGAGCCAGCCTGGGGGACGCATTCATGCGTTAGAGGGCGCAAGTGATATTGCTATCTCATTCTACCGCATGGCTGCGTCCCTTGGACTGGCCGGCGGCGCTGGCCTATTGTGTACAGGGGCCTTTACTTAGAGTGCTGGGTGCGTCCAGCAAGTTTCGCTGCAGGAGGGCGGACTCTTGACAGGTTAATGTCAAACATGACAACTAACCTACACGTTTGCCAATATCAAAATTAATAAGTGTATGTATTTAGCTGCAATATTGGCTAGTAGGCTCATTTTATCCTGTCAAAAAGCATCACGCGCACCATCAAATACCGGTTAATCAATCCTAATCTGGACTAAATTTCGCAAGTTAGTCGGCAAGTGCTCATCCGAATAGGTCATCAGGTCACAGAGTATCGGTATAGTTATAAAAGGTCGTAACGGTAAGGTGTTCCTTGTGACTTAAGGCGTTTTGTCTGGGGGTCGATTATTGTGGGCGTGGCTAGCCTACCGCGATGAAGAGTTATCTATGGTTTAAGGCGACTATCATGGTTGCCTTGAACCCATGAACCATAACTCTTCCTTACTTATATTTTCTTTAGGTATTTAAATAAAAGTAAGCAAACAATTTGTACATTTTCAGGCACCTATAGTTCGTTTTTTTTAGCATTAGAAAGAACTTCGCAGAAGTAAGCTTGTGGTTCCAAATCCCGCACTTATAGCGGTAATAATTTGAAGTAAATTATACGTATTGACCATGCTACATTAGATAATTCAATAATTATTAACAATTAAAGAGCCTGATAAAAACTGTACGCTTACTTCTGTGGAGTTCTTTCTAATGCTAAAAAAAACGAACTATAGTTATAATATTTATTGGTTAACCAACCAAATACAAAAGCGCCTGGATCAGTCACTGAACGCCCTGAGTTTAACCTACATTAATTGATTATGTAATGTTTTCATCTACCTTCTAACAGTCTTAAGGAGCATTTGAGGGTAGATTTAGTTTACTTTTACTAAAAGGCGCGAAATTCTAATTTTGTATGAAAGGACACCGGTCCGCTCCATTTTTCTTTAAATTTGCCTTCTTTTTCCACTGATGGAAATGGCTTGCAAAACTATTAGTTACTTACACTTTGTTACAAGTATACTTCACCTATATATTTATAAATTATATTCTCGTTTCGAGAATATTTTGATATTTGGGATATCTTGAATTCTAAATGCGCCCAGTGACCTGGTCCTGGGGACTATGCCCCAGGTGACATTAGGGTTCGTCGAAAAGTGATTAAGTACATCCAATAGGGATGTAATAAAATCTTAAAACTTCTGAATAGTTCTAATAACTTATCCTGATGAGAAA
Source organism: Cydia fagiglandana (assembly GCF_963556715.1). NCBI lineage: Eukaryota > Metazoa > Arthropoda > Insecta > Lepidoptera > Tortricidae > Cydia > Cydia fagiglandana. The sequence goes on from NC_085947.1 coordinate 3,170,223, forward strand.
TAAGTTGACATTAAATTTCGCGCGTGACTGTTCAATGATAAAATACCTATAATGATAAAGGTCGTTGAGGATACAAGTCGCCTTAAATGTATGTCTGTAAATCATGATGTAATCGAAGAAAGATTGATTTAGATGATAAGGATTCATGATAAGTTGCTTAAACGATTGTCTAATTGTAGGTAGTTGATTTTCATTGCATTTATTTGTCCAACATAGGAATATATAGGTACATAAGTACAGTCGCCATCAATTATATCGGAGCGTGCTCACAAAAATCTGAACACGCCTTTATTGTCAAGGCGCTAGAGTGCGTGTTCAGATATTTTTGAGCACCTCTGCTGCTCCGATATATCTGATGAGGTCTCATATAGAGTGAGGTCCATAGAGTAATGTTTGAGTCTTTAAGTAGAGGCCAAAGACTAAATAAGATGCCAATACATGTACGGACAAGTACGAGTGAAATGCACGATAACTGAATGACATCAGTTAGATTTCAGTCTGATATCAGTGTACGTCGTCGATTTGGCCTGACAGATTCTGGCTCCAATATTTCAGGCATTTCCAGATCAACAAGTACGAAACGACTAGGGGCCCGATTCGGATTATGAAATAGACATCTATTAGACATTTTTTAGACATCACCAAGATACGATAACGATATGTTTAAGATCTAACCTGTCAAATTTGACATTTGCGCGAATCTGGAGATACTCTTGAACGATTTCCACAGGATATGACTTAGAGATCTAATAGATATCTTACTCTCTCTAACGTAAAAGTGACATTTGTTGCCCGAATTACGCTGCAAAAGAGAACTAGTTGATATCTAAACTATAACGTATCTAGAATGGATCTAGTACGGGTCGTCTCTTGTGAATATCTTGAAGTTCGAATACTGCAGTAGATCTAGATACGTATACACCGTGTTTTTTTTTATTTCCGTTAATTTCAAGGGTGCATTCCTGAGCTTAAATTAAGTAACTTTCTCAAAGACACCGATGTTCTAATTAACTCCATTTCGGAGATAATCAATAATTTATTTTTTTCCTATAAGGCCTCTACAAGCGTGTACACTTGCCTTAGGGCTGGTTTACATATTGGTTAGTGTTAAGAATGAGTTCATACATTTGCTACTAAACTTAAGTACAATCTCGGTTGATCGATGTTCGAAATGACATTGATATGTCACAGATTTCAATTGTTTGGTTGAGTTAAATGTAATGCCCGTGTTACAACAACGCTATATGCTACATTTAATTACTTTTTAGACTTAATTTTTTCTTTAAAAAAAAACAAAAAAAAAAACTTTTTTTTTTAAATTAACTATGCCAATTAGTTCACTTAAACGTTCTTAACCATACCCCGAAGTTAACGGAATTCAATAAAAACACGGTGTAGATAGACCTAGATAATATAGTAATAGTAGTAACTAGTACTAGACATACTAGAGTTGCAAGTTATATAATGAAAGAAGGGAACGATATGGGGGTTCGAATCCTGGGTCGTAAATTATGTACAGTGAGCTGCAAAAGTGCATACCCACTTTATGAATGAAATCCATTTATAAAGTGGGTACTCACTACGGCAGCTGTGTGTACGGTAACTAAATATATTTGATGTTTTCTTGAACTTTAATTAAAGCAAAACATCGTCAAAACAAATATTTCCGGGTTTTTTAAGGTGTGTTTACAGTCCCCAATCTTACGGCTCGATTCGGAAAATGAATTAGAGATGAACTAGCTACGATATAGTAAAGATATGTGACGTTCCACGGCAAAAGGTACATTATAGCGGCTGGCACCGCGATTCGGGAAATAGTAAATATATCTTTATCTCTTATTCATTTCCCGAATCGCTCGAAATCGTTAATTAAGCTAAATTGGGCACTATATCTATTCCAAAATGTACCTATATGACAAGAAAAGGTGCGTTGGGAGTAAAACATACCTATCAACAATTGAACTATACCGTCTTAATAGATCAATAATGATACTTCCTCTTTTGGAAGTCAACCGAAAAAATATTTTAATTTCCTTATTGAAACCCAATTGGTACGCATTGCGCGCAAGAATGCACTCTGCTTCCATCTACGGCAGGTCAGAGGCCAAGAATAGATATGGAATGTTCAACTTACGAAATGATTCATTTTTCTGGCCTTGGTATTAACGAATCATGTCAATGCACATGCCAACATTACCTTTGCCGTCGGAGATTGGGATCTAGTTCGATAACTATTCATAGATTATTCTATTGAGCGGTAAAGATATATTGTCAGATTTGATGTTAGAAAAATATACGTATTGTTTGTATTAATTTAAGCGGTATGGATAACAATAGATGATTAGCATTTAGAAACAAGGTTTTATTGTGTGTGCATTAAAAGTGCATAATGAGGCGGAATGTCCTTGTGTTTCTGTCAATTTTGAAATGTATTTTTAAAACAAAAACAGACGAACTGTCGTATTCGAATATTCACAAGAGACGACACGTTTAGATCCATTCTAGAAAAATTATAGTTTAGATATCAACTAGTTCTCTTTCGCAGCGCCATGTCACTTTTACGTTAGACATAGTAAGATATCTATTAGATGTGAATCGGATCTCTAAGTCACATCCTGTGGAAATCGTTCAAGAGTATCTCTAGAATCGTAAAATTTGACAGGTTAGATCTTAAACATATCGTTATCGTATCTTGGTGATGTCTAAAAGATATCTAATAGATGTCTATTTCAAAATCCGAATCAGGCCCGAAGTATATGTGTGTCGGACATTGCTTCCTGTATCTTCAACAAGGAGAAATTTTGGCTGAAAGATGTTAAGTTTGGCGGTTCCGCGGCCGGCTCCCTGACACTGCGGGGTTGCGTAAAGCATCGCAACCATAAAGTGTTTTGTAGTTTTTAGTTTTATAACATGTATGCTAGTTTTAAGGAATTGATCTATGGGCTACTAACTAGTAGCCAGGCAACTTCTTCAGGCAACTGCCTGAAATAAAGATTTTCATTTCATTTTATATTAGGAACCGCTATCAAACGATGTTCGTCGTTGAACCGTATGGCTTCCGATTATTGCCGCAAATGTCAAAATCGATGCTACTACCCGGATTATCGACTTTTTTGGCAATAATGCAGTCGGCAGTAATGTCGTGCAGCATTACTGCTGCAGTCATGCTGGTGCAGTTTGAATCTAAACGGTACCTTTGCCTACTAATCATTCGTCTAAACAAGGCGGTTAAACTATGGTAAAACAAACAACTATTAGAACCATCATCTTCCTCGCGTTGTCCCGGCATTTTGCCATGGTTAATGGGAGCCTCTGGTCCGCTTAGCAACTAATCTCAAGACAATTCTTACGCCACTGCGCCTTACGACGAAAGCGACTGCCATCTGATCTTCCAACCCGGAGGGTAAACTAGGCCTTATTGGAATTAGTCCGGTTTCTTCACGATGTTTTCCTTCACTAAAAGTAACTGGTAATATCAAATGATATTTCGTACATAAGTTCCGAAAAACTCATTGGTACGAGACGGGGTTAGAACCTGCGACCTCCGGATTGAAAGTCGCACGCTATTACCGCTAGGCCACCAGCGTTTAAAAACCAACAACTATAAAACCATTTCAAAATAAACATTAGTAACAGTCTGATTTCAATTCGCCTATATCACGAGAGGCCATCTCAAGTTATTCTGCAATTTGCTTCAATTCACGTTTTGATTGATGACCCGTATATTTTGATTATTCTGTATTTGTGGCGTTGAAGGCCGCCACTTTCATGGCAATCGGTGGAGCTATTTGTTTAATGACCGAGTAATGTCTTAATATTTTAAGTTTTTATGATTCATCCTGTTTAAATAACATACATTGCGTGTGTCCGTAAATGTTACTAAAGCATTAATTACTTATAGTACCTACCTAGTCATATTCTACAAGTGCTTAGTAAAAAGATAACAAGACGGTAGTAAATCTACCTGCGGCGGTAGCACGGTCGCATTTTTATCGCTTGTCACGTTCTAAAAAGGTATGTAAGTGCAAAAGTGACGGGCATAGTTAGGAGTGACAGGCGATAAAAATGGCACCTTGCTGCGCCCGGTCTATATTATTTGTACATGTCTACAGGGTGGGCCCAATATACGTACGTTGAATTTTTTTTACTGCGACCGGGAGTTACCACGGTTACCGGTACAATTTGACAATGGGTTAACGGTTTAACCGGTTAACCCCGGGTTAGTGGGATGGTGCAAGTGGTGCTAAGTACATGTAATAAATTAAAAAACAAACCCACCGCATAGGTATATTCTGACCGCACCCATACTTTTCCGATAATATGTTGTATAGTGTACGGTTCTATGTCCTGGTATTTTCCACAGATAGATTCGTGGTCACATCTGGCATATGCATATCTGGGACAATAAAATATATAATTGACACCTTAAAAACTTTTAACAAGACCTAACTGCACCTACTAGACACATCACATATAGCTTCTATCCGACAAAGAGCAACCGGCCGCCCGTATTTCTAGCGAGGACCGATTGACTCACACAAACGATACATTAAACAAAAAAAAAAAAAGACCGCACCCATACCCTTTTGACCCTGTCATCGCTTAATACAAGGTGAGAGGGTCATATTGTCCATTAGATACGATAAAACAAAAGACCCCCGCTGCGGCTGTCTGCTGTCTGTCTACTGTACTTCAACCACGAAACTGGTTTTCATCAACATGTACATTGTACAAATGTACATAGACTATAAGCGCCACTTGCACTATCCCACTAACCCGGGGTTAAGCAGTTAAACCGTTAAGCAGTTAAACCATTAACCCAGTGTCTAATAGTACTGGTAACCATGGTAACCCCAGGTTTAACCGGTTCGGGGAGGGGGGGTGACATGCTCGCGACCCCATTGCAACCCCTCAACGGCATATACGGAAACGCCGCAGGGGTTTCAGTGGGTATTCTCCTCCCCTCCCTGACTAGCAGAGGGAGTTACAGGAGGAGCGAGTCCCACATATTACCCCGCAATGGGCCTCCCCAGATGGTGAATGCATAAACGCATTACCCCTGCGTCAAAAAAAAAAGGTTTAACCGGTTAACCTCGGGCACGTAATACCTACTTTTGATGCTGAACTTATGCTTATGTATTGGGAAATATCTACTCCGGGCGAATTACATATGAAGGGTACACGGAAAGAACATGTCTAGTCCATTTTTTTGAAAAATGACTGCCGTATTCGAATTTCAAGACATTCACAAGATACGACACGTATTAGACCCATTCTAGATACGTTATAGTTTAGATATCAACTAGTTCTCTTTTGCAGCGCAATCCGGGCAACCAATGTCACTTTTACGTTAAATAGAGTAAGATATCTATTAGATGTGAATTGGATCTCTAAGTCATATCCTGTGGAAATCGTTCAAGAGTATCTCCAGAAACGGGCAAATGTCAAATTTGACAGGGAATATCTTAAAAATATCGTTATCGTATCTTGGTGATGTCTAAAAGATACCTAATAGATGTCTATTTCAAAATCCGAATCGGGCCCTGAGATTTTATCTCAAAATGTAGAGCTCTCAATGAACTAGTAACAACTTCGGTTACCTGTGTAGTCATAAATTCCTTTTTTTCTTACTTTAAAAACACCTATACACGAAATTAATATGGTTAATTATGTACATCGTTCCTTTCAAACCGCGACAACTCAAAATGTTGTCAGAGTGACTAGACATGTTCTTTCCGTGTACCTTTCATAAGATGCCACCTCCCTAGTATTTTAAATGAGTAGATACGAAAGGCACAGTAAACTTCTCAATTAATGGCAGAATATCCCGTAAAATGATTAGCAATTACCAACCGAATATGAACTAGCTATATTGCGTTTAACTTACTAGGTGACCGGGCAGGTATGCAGTGCACTAGTGTTTTAATTTTAATGTAGGCACGCATTCCGTGCACGATGCCAACAGAACACGGTGGAGGAAGATAGTTCACTTAAGACAATATCCCATCAAATACATAAATGTAAAAAAGGAGAGCCAAGTTCAATACAAAAATTATGCTTGGCTGTGGGGTTCGCCGCAAAAAGAATGGAGATCTAAATGAGTGCCAAGTTCTATGCAAAATCCAAATATGTATTTATAGGAACAAAATAACATTATAAACAAGTATTAAACTCTATTTCTTTGCTTTATTGGATACCTATAACAATTGATGCTATTTAAAAAAAATGCGAGATCTCAAAGCAGGTTAGATTTGACTTGGCCAGTTTTCATTACATCAGTCATTTTATAAAGTTATTCAACATATATATTTTGTAATTCTGATAAAAACTGGCCAAGCCAAATCTAACCTACTTTAAGATCTCACATTTTTTGGAGGAGGCCTTTGCCGATTGGCAAACAGATCTACAAAGAATAAGCAAGAAGCAAATACTAGAATAAGTTTTTATGTTTATGTATCTTTTGTTTGAATCAGTTTAATGTTATTAGGCGGATAGATTCCAGAGCGCTTGTAGGTTCATAGTTCGAATTACCTAACCGATAAATAAATTATTTTTTTATATAGCGCATGCAAGCAAAGCCGGGTGCAAAAGCTAACAATATTTATATATTTGAAATGTGCTAATTGAGCTCTTTAAAATGATGTATAACACGTCATCATTACATAATTTAATTTTTTTGGTTCATGACTTTATGACCTCTAGAGGGCGCCGTGTTCATTTTTTTGTGACGCCATATAGCCTATAACCAGCGAGCGATTAAGACGATTCGAATGACATATCGTTTGTTAAATTATAATAAGTACTTTAGAAGTTATGAGGGAACAGATGAACATACATACATACATACCCACATACATACCGGTCAAAATCATAACCCTCCTTTTGCGTTGCCGTAGTCGGGTAACAAAAGACCCCCGCTGCGGCTGTCTGCTGTCTGTCTACTGCACTTCAACCACGAAACTGGTTTTCATCAATATTTACATTGTACATAGACTAAGCGCCACTTGCACTATCCCCCTAACCCGAGGTTAAGCAGTTAAACCATTAACCCAATGTCTAATAGTACTGGTAACCATGGTAACCCCAGGTTTAACCGGTTCGGGGAGGGGGGGGTGACATGCTCGCGACCCCATTGCAACCCCTCAACGGCATATACGGAAACGCCGCAGGGGTTTCAGTGGGTATTCTCCTCCCCTTCCTCTCAAAGGGAGTTACGGGAAGAGCGAGTCCCACATATTACCCCGCAATGGGCCTCCCCAGGTGGTGAATGCATAAACGCATTACCCCTGCGTCAAAAAAAAAAGGTTTAACCGGTTAACCTCGGGCACGTAATACCTACTTTTGATGCTGAACTTATGCTTATGTATTGGGAAATATCTACTCCGGGCGAACTACATAGATGCCACCTCCCTAGTATTTTAAATGAGTAGGTACGAAAGGCACAGTAAACTTCTCAATTAATGGCAGAATATCCCGTAAAATGATTAGCAATTACCAACCGAATATGAACTAGCTATATTGCGTTTAACTTACTAGGTGACCGGGCAGGTATGCAGTGCACTAGTGTTTTAATTTTAATGTAGGCACGCATTCCGTGCACGATGCCAACAGAACACGGTGGAGGAAGATAGTTCGCTTAAGACAATATATTGTAGACGGACAATATATTGTGATCTGAATCCCTAAAGTCTTTTCTCCTATCATTGCATTCCCTAAAATAATCGTTATGACAATAATTGATCGTTAGGGCATGTGCCCATTAGGACAAACGTTGTTAGGGATTCAGAATGACACCCATTGTAGACGACCGCTTACTAAAAATAAAGTTTTGAAATATCCAGGAAGGAAAATAGTCCCCATTTTCCTTCCTGCATATTTATATTAACATTGAGAAATAAGTAATTTATCTAGTAAATACTTTTTAATTATTTATTTATGAACACAAAGCATATAAATACATTCTAAAAATTATGACAGCGAACAAAGCCCCCTAAGGCTTAACTGCCGCTGTAATACTTAACTGGGTTGTACTAAGTACTTACGGATGTCTCTATGATATTATGAATAGTATTTTTTCATATTTGATTCCATATTTACCATAGCAAACCAAAAGCCATGCCCGTCGTTTGTCTTTTTTTAGAAGAGTTAGGAAAGAATAATTCCATTAACATTTTTCAAAGCTCCTAATTCTTATAATTAAAAAAATCGAAGAGTCAAATGGCTGATGTAGTCAATATAAATCGAATTGCGTAAAAATACTTTTTTTTGTAATGTTAATATCCACAGAGGAATAGGTGGCTATGGTTGTATGGATGATATATTTTTTTTATTTAGTGCTTTTTATAGACGACTCTCATCATAAGGCACACTGTTTTTTTTTTGGCGAAACAAAATGTAATTTGACTAATAATAACAATATACAAACAGTATCTTTTAACCATAAACAAAATACGTAAAAGGTAAAATTACAAAAAAAAAATCAGACAAGTGCTAGTCGTACACGCCCACCGAGGGTTTCGTATTTTTTAGTATTTGTTGTTATAGCGATAACAGAGGTACATTATCTGTGAAAATTTTAACTGTCCATAGGCCCTATTCGGATTTTGAAATAGACATCTATTAGATATCTTTTAGAAATCACCAAGATACGACAACGATATGTTTAAGATCCAATTCACATCTAATAGATATCTTACTCTATCTAACGTAAAAGTGACATTGGTTGCCCGAATTGCGCTTCAAAAGAGAACTAGTTGATATCTAAACTATAACGTATCTAGAATGGATCTAGTAAGTGTCGTCTCTTGTGAACATCTTGGTGACAGACAGCCGGACAGTGGAGTCTTAGTAATAGGGTCCCGTTTTTACCCTTTGGGTACGGAATCTTAAAAAGGTTGTGCAGTCTTGCACCGTGCTCTTTCTGTTTAGAGCTGTGTCAAAAAGATCCCCCGTGAGAATGAATGATGAAACATTAAAATTAACACGGATTGGGTGAGCCTCCGAGCCTCAAACGCCGGTACGTGTCGAAATTGCCGATACAACGGAAATTCCTTAAAGTCTATACCTTTACACTTATTATTATTTGGTTACTTTAGGTTAACCATTAAGGGGCCCACTGATGAACAGTCCGCCGGATGATATTGTCCTGTCAATTGTACGGAACTGTCAATATTTTGTTCTAACTGACATGCCGATACCGTCCGGCGGACTGTTAATCAGTGGGTCCCTTGGGCATAGATGCCGTTGATATAAATCAAATTGTGTTAAAATATTTTTAATAATGTTAATATCCGGATAAGAAAATGAGGACTACTTTGTACGGAACGGCTATGTTGGTGGCCTAGCCTAAAGCTAATTTCGCTGACAGAAGTTAATTACCTTATAACCTTTTCACAGTGATTAATATTACTTATTTTTCATTTAAATTGCAATTACTAAAAGTCAATCGTAATTGACCGCCGTAAGCAAGGATGCGACCAAGGAAATCCACCAAATCTAGTTCAATCAAAGTTCAAATAAGTTACCCAATTAGGCGAAATTGATGGTAAAAAAACATTAAAGAATCGAAATAACTTGACGAAAAAATGACGGATGTTTAATAGTAAGAAAGAGAAACATACGACGTATTGGAAATGTGGAGTATAGTGGAGGTCAAGTGCTACCAAAAAGCTGTGATTACTGTGCGCCGGCGCAAGTGTTGAGTTAGGCTTTCGATGAAATGGCTATTAAATAAATAAATCAATATTGTAGGACATTATTACATGTAGACCATATGACATGACAAGTGATCGCGTGATGCTTTCCATAGGAAACGATACGGCGGAAGCCCCGGCCCGGATACGGCCCGGTCGAACGTGAGTCATCCTTAAGGCTTGTGTTGTTGGTGCTTAGGGGCCTTAGGACTAGGATTATTTATATTCACACCCATATCGGTAGAAAAATCATGTAATTTTGAATAATCCTTTTAGGACTTTACGGGCGCAAATCAAAAATAAAATGAAATAGGTAATATTACCACAGAATAAATAATAGTACTATAGATACAGAAAACTCACTCTCTATCGAAACGCGTCTGTCACGATCAGCACAGATATGGCTGCTAGGTGGCGACAGCGCCATGCGCGGCTTATGGCAAACCCATGGCAAACCCCAAAATTGGGGCTGAACGGATGTACTTTTAGCTACCTGTAGCAAAGCGACGAAATCGCGGAGTGAGCCACGCCTGGTATTAAGTAAGGTAAGTATGACATGATATTTTGATAGGTACCAATTACCCATAGGTATTAAATGTGTAGGTATTTCATTCGATCATTACTCGAGGTTACTCAAGTGATAATATGCCGTACCTATTTATTGACTATTTCTCAAAAAGGATTATTGATATATTTAACGGTTGCATACAATTTTTGATTACCTACATATCGAGCATGACCGTGGGGCGTGACGAAGTCTGATCTAACACTCGATTGTTCATAAATATCTATACGTTTCAGTACTTACCTTGGAGTAATAATTTCGTACCTATACATCACTCATTCATTCGTATTCTGATTATTAGACCCACTTGCACCATTCCACTAACCCGGGATTAAGCGGTTAAACCGTTAACCTAGTGTCAGAATGTACTGGTAACCATGGTAACGCCATGTTTATCCGGTTAACCGGTGAAATGGTGCAAGTGGGCCAGCAGATTAAAATGAATATGGTTTTGTTGTTGGTTGAAGGAATGACACCTTTGAGACTGACAGATCTTATTCATAACAAATCCAGATCAAATTCATACCCTATTATGGCAATCAGAATACGCCTCTGACTAAAAGGTCACATCTGAGGACAAAGCATCAAAACTTTAGAACCCGGGAACCTTCATATATCACGTTTTTAGGGTTCCGTACCCAAAGGGTAAAACGGGACCCTATTACTAAGACTTCGCTGTCCGTCCGTCCGTCCGTCCGTTCGTCCGTCCGTCCGTCCGTCCGTCCGTCCGTCCGTCCGTCCGTCTGTCACCAGGCTGTATCTCACGAACCGTGAGTAGACAGTTGAAATTTTCACAGATGATGTATTTCTGTTGCCGCTATAACAACAAATACTAAAAACAGAATAAAATAAAGATTTATATGGGGCTCCCATACAACAAACGTGATTTTTGACCAAAGTTAAGCAACGTCGGGAGTGGTCAGTACTTGGATGGGTGACCGTTTTTTTTTTGCTTTTTTTTGTTTTTTATTTTTTGCATTAAGGTACCCTTCGTGCGCGAGTCCGACTCGCACTTGCCCGGTTTTTTTTTCTTATTTAATCCCAAGTAGGTGAAGAAATGTATCCAGCCTGTAAAGGAGCCCACTGATTAATAGTCCGCCGGGCGGAATCGGCATGTCAGTTAGAACAAAAAGTTGACAGTTCCGAACAACTGACAGGCAGATACCATCCGGCTGACTGTTAATCAGTGGGCCCCTTAAGGGCAGGTCCTACTTTTGACACTTTTCGACTTTGCGATGTCTACAGGCAAGACGCGAACGAGTATTTAAAGTACAATAAAAGTAAAAACTACATTTTGAAGCATTAACCCATACAAATTAATGTTCATGAGCAAGTGAATGACGTCAACACGATGACATGGCCTGAATATTCACTATATTACGATATTAATATGCAAAACAGATTTGTATAGGTCAGGCCACCGTTAATCCAAATATATATTAATTATACGCCTTCCGTATTAAATACTGTAATTAAAGTTTAAGTTGTTTGGCTTCTTAATTATACCCAGGTATAATTATTCCAACAGTTTTAAAAATAATTATTTTGTTACCGCGTAAACTCAGTAGCAATGTAAAAGTTGTATGGAAAACTAGTGACCCGCCCCGGGTTCGCACGGGTTAACAAATTATACACTTAAGCCTTCCTCAATAATCACTCTATTGATAGGTGAAAACCGCATGAAAATCCGTTCAGTAGGTTTTGAGTTTATCGCGGACAAACACACAATGTGCCCGATTCAGATTTTGAAATAGACATCTATTAGATATCTTTTAGACATCACCAAGATACGATATTGATATGTTTAAGATCTAATCAGTCAAATTTGACATTTGCGAGATTCTGGAGATACTTTTGAACGATTTCCATACTTTACGACCAAAAAGATCCAATTCACATCTAATATGTACATATCTTACTCTATCTAACGTAAAAGTGACATTGGTTGCCCGAATTGCGCTGCAAAAGAGAACTAGTCGATATCTAAACTATAACGTATCTAGAATGGATCTAGTACGTGTCGTCTCTTGTGAATATCTTGAAGTTCGAATGCGGCAGAAAGACAGACGCGGCGGGTGACTTTGTTTAATAAGGTGTAGTGATACCTAGATATGGTGGCCTTTTTTAGAAAATAAAGAGCAGCATTTCATTACCCTTTTACCAAAATTAAGTAGGTATCCAGATCTTTTTGAGCACTTAGTCCATTTAGCAATTTTTGTTGCATAACCTCGACCGCACCTTACACTTTAGAAGTCATGAATACCATTTTTCATCCAAGTTAATATTAATTAAGCTCGTTACTCCTAAACTACGATAAGTGAAGTAGAAGACAAATTAATATGCTCTTTTAATTACGCGATAAAAATAACTTGAAGATCCCCGTCGCAACAAGCCATTTTGAACTCTAATCACTAAAAGATTAAGATCAAAATAATAATTTAAATTAAAAGACGAACGATTCACATGCATGGAATTGTAGATGATCTAGATTTTGTGTTACGCTAATTTGTATTTTATTATAATGTTATTAAGGTACTTTTTAGTTTGTATGGCTATAATCCCTTTATGTGAAGACATCTAGTACTAACCTTGGTTTAGTGACAGATCTTTTGCATTTGAGATGAGCTGCAGATTAGCTAGAGCACAAATGTTAGACGATAAGTTTATTTCTAATGTTTCAAGGGATTGAACATCACAACTCACGTCCGCACTCTAAATTCGATTTAACGACCAAGGCTTAAAGTCGAAAATCCAACAATGCTTGATAAAAAGCGCCACCGTTGTCGTGTGAATACATACATGGTTATCCATTTGTGTCATTCAAACGCTTTTTTAACGCGCGTTGAAAAAACTCCCGTGCGAATGGGGGTTAAACGTTCAGGGTGCGTATTCAAAATGCCAATCGTTTACGCTCCGTAGCGAACGAAACTCAACTGTCATTATCGCACTAGGGAAGAGTGATAGAGAGACACAAAGCGATTCGTTATCGTTGCTCAAGCGATTGTCACCTTGGCTAGGCACCCTGATCTACTGTTTAACTGAGGCGGTTCGAAAGTTCGTAAAACTTTTTTAGTTTCTGTAAGTTTAAAATGCGATTTTTCTGTAGGCATTATAAAATAAACCGACTCTTAAACCTAATTTTCGTATTTTAATCTTTTATAGACGTGTTTGACTTTGTATACCATCTGTTTTGTACCCTTATTTATGCAAATAAATATTTTGATTTGATTTAACTTATTCTTAACGCTAACGATGTGCAAGTTTTTTTTAAGTAATAGTCAGCAAACGAGTAGACGAGCGGCCTGATGGGAAGCGGTCATCGTCGCTCGTGGACATAAGCAACATCACAGGAGCCACTTAAGCGTTAGTTAAGGTGTAGAACATTCTCAATATTTTCTCAATTTCTGGAAATTTTCATTAGAAAGAAATTGGAAATTCTCATGCAAGTTTCCATTTAGAAAGTTTCCGTTCAGATTAGGCGACTGGACATTTACGTTATTCACTGGCGTGTATTTCATATGTCATAGAATAGAACTAATAGAAAAAAAAATAACTGTAAGACTAGAAGGTTTAGCAATAAATGGGCAGAAAAAAAAACCGAGAGCATTTCATGGGAAATAGCAATGAGCCAAATATTCTTTGGCTCATTGCTATTTCTCGCATATTCGAGCGACAGAGAAGCAGATAACGTTTAACGATTTTTCGATGTTGATGGTACGCCCTCTGAATCCGAACGGTATCAAAGAGCATATAATCACTACGTTTTAAGAGTCGGCACTCTCGAACAATCCTCGAACCGAATTATGAACGTACATATCCCAACACACCAAATACAGGCTTAAAGATCTCGCATCCAGGCCATAATTGTTAAAAAAAAAACCACACACAATACTACCAACACAAAAAAAACAACGCTAGGGCTCGACACTTCCAGTACCTACTGTTTATCGATATCGATAAATATGCGATACGTGCTGCTGTATTTACCTACTGTACTACTGTAACAGTACATTTTGAGAATCACGTGGATTAATAGAATAAAAGAACATTATATATATAAACAATTTTATTTTACATGATAAAAATAACATAGTTTATTATTCAAGTAGGCATATTACAATATGCTGAATTCGCTCGCAATCTTTTTTAATCTGGTTCCTTTTTATTGAAGGCACTGGATGGAGAATGATTTCCACAAATGAACTTGTTTCCATTCAGCTTTTGAATAGGTAAATAAATACGCCAAATCCTCATTTCCTTTTCCTCAGCTTTGCCCATAATCGACATCTGAAATAAAGAGATTATCGATAAAATTGGTCGTACACTATTCGTGTCATGGGTTACTTAAGACTTTTTTACTTAAAAATACTTTATTCACAAAATATTTTCGTTTTAATCATGGATTGTACACGACTAAAACTAATTAAAATAGTAACTGTTAACGACTCAAAGTAAAAAATGAAAATATTGCATACAAACATCAGTTTACCGACCTGTTCGGATCAAGTTGGAAATTTGGCCAAAAATGCGTCAGTAGTTAGTCTTCTTACACACCCACTACAAACTTCACATTTCCTTAAAGATTTGGCCCCCATTTAAATAACAGCTAAAGTTATTTTACCAATTACAATAAAAAATAACCACGTATTTCCACGTTCACGATAATTCAAATGACGTTTGACGTTTTACTACCAATCATACCAACCTAAAGAAAAGTAAGTATAATACGTCTATGTTAAAAGCAAGTATGGTATGTGCCACCAAAATGCAACAGCAGTCATTTTAATTCGATAAGATTATTTCTATGCCTCAATGTTGGTAACAAGTGCTTTCTTAATTTATCAAAGTATGGGGTGTCGATGGGCTGAACGGTATCTCAACATTACTGCAGTCCCCCTCCCCATATTCTGTATCTTTAGGTATTTAAATAAAAGTAAACAAATTCTATGTTACTATCTACCCGCAACAGCTAAAATATTAATGCACAGCCAAATTATATTTATTATATGCCCAATGAAAGTTCCTGTTTAATATTTTAGCTGCCCGGTTAATAATAAGCCAAAACATTACACGATCAAATAATGTAGATTAAAGTCAGGTCGTTCAGTGACTGATCCAGGCGGTTTTGTATTTGGTTGGTTAAGCAATAAATGTTATAACTACCCGGAAATGTACAAATAATTTATAAATACCGAAAGATACAGAGTATAATGAAACATTTCACCTATCGTAATCTGATAGCGCATCTAGGCGTTGTCTCAATTCTCAATGTATTTCATGATACATATTTGACCGCCACTCTCAAAACGTGACCAAAAACGGACGAAAAATGTGGGCTCTATTGCTTGGTGATAAGGTTCTAAAATGTGTGGATATTATGGCAGACTATATTAACAACAAATTGAGTCAACAACAAACCAATTCCATTTAACTCGTGTAGATCTGTCGAGTTGAGATAACCCTTGTAACTAGTGATGGGCGTTGAAATATTCCTAGTAATGGTGATAATATAAATGTAGATGCTTAATGGAATCAGAGTAAAACTTTATTTTTAGGTACCTACTTATGTATAATTATTTTTTAACCCTACTATTAACCACAGTAATAAAAATGTATGTACTAAATACATAAATACATAAAAATAGTATAAAAATATGTTTATCTGTAAAGTCGGTTTAAGGACGATAATTTTGCGTGATAACGTCATAAGAAAACATTACCATTACATTACGTAACGTTACTATGGAGATATGTCCACAACGTTTTCATGGAGATGTGTCCACAACGTGACACTTTTTCGTGCATAGTACCGGTGATCATCGATTTATAAGACGTTTTCACGTCGAAAACACATATTCAAAGTAATCATCACCATTAATAGTGTTCCTAAGTTTGAGAAATATAATAAGAGAAGTACTAAATCAGAAAAAATATTCCCCGTAGTAACATCACTAGTTATGACTGCCAACTGACATTTAGTTTACAATAGGTTTCTGAACACACATTTATGGACCCTCTAACTAATACGATAAGGCCTACAAAATTCATGCTTATGTGTTTTCAATGTGGAAAGCGTGACTAGACGGACTTAGGAGCGGCAAATAAAGCTGACCAATATCTATATATTCTCTTGTCACATCACACTAAGCCTACAGACCTTGCAACAGATAACTTGCGATCAGAGGCGTAACTAGGGGGGGGTTGGAGGGGGCACGTGCCCCGGGCGCCGTCCAAGGGGGGGCGCCAAAATGGGCAAAATACCTCCCATAGAAAATGGACCAGCCAAAATGTAGGACATAGCCAAATTTTTTTTCACGACTTTCCCTGGCAACGGGAATGCAGTTATTTTTGGCCACCCTGTATACAGGATGGTCCAAACCTTGACCTCCAATAATTTTTTTTAGAATCGTCGTCGTGGGTTTATCGGAATACAGGGCGTCCCAAGACTATAGGACATCAAGGGAAAGTACTTTAAATATCGTAGATAGGATATTTTGCTGAAAGAAGACTTTATTTTAATTTAAAAAACAATTTAAACTGCATTCATAGATTTTTAAATAATTACATGGTTGAACCGGGAATCGAACCCGCTACACGAGAAAAAAAATCAGCGTGTAGTTTTATTATACCGATCGAAAGGATTCATGCATTCATATCATGGATTCATCCTATCTACGATATTTAAGGTACTTTCCCTTGATGTCCCATAGTCTTGGGACACCCCGTATACCCCATGTATGTTAGCCGATTTTTCGTAGTTTACGAGTTTGTTAAGAAATTCCTGGGTGCAGCTTTGCTTTGCTTTTATGTCTTCTAATAATTGTTCGTGGTATTTGCACTGATAACATGAAATAGCGATGGGGAAGTGACCCCACAAAAGAGGACTTTTTTTAAAGAGTTACTAATTTGGAAGCTTTCCACCTCAGTTCCTTTGACCGGCGACTCTCAAAAATTTGGACAATTAAGTATCATTTTTTTGACCTTTTAAAAAACTTAGGGTCTAGCTGTTTCTAAAATAACAAAAAGTCCTTGAAATCGCTTGTATTTTTTATTTATTTAGGTAAGGGCAATATCTAAGCTTGACATGCTTGAACGTAAAAGTTTGTCTTTTTTTCCCAACTCAGCGAAGTGAGGATGCTGTTTTTTTAGCAACTGCGCCGTTTGTCAAGGATTATGTTACAAAAAGGAACATTTAAAAAAGTTCAATATTTTTTTTATAAATTAAATTTTCACCCCGGAATTTCTTAACAAAAGTTAAAAGTAATAAAAATCATAATTCGAAAACTACGAAACGTCGGCTAACATACATACTTATTCTGATAGCCCACAGCGTGAGAAATTTAAAAAAATTATGGACGTCAAGGTTTGGGCCACCCTGTATAAGACATGCCGTGCTAACATCGCTCGTTCTGTGATACTAGAATGTCGTGAAAAACCTGTGTCAGGTATTGAGAGCATTCTATCCAGAGTTTCGGTGTGGGATCGGGACAATTTAGTCCAATTCAATCCCACCAAGACTCAATTTTGCGCGTTTAGCGCTAAGAAAACCTAATTTTTCAAGGCACAAGCCTTCCCATGTCAGGGAGTATTGGGAGCCTCGGTGTTGACATCTAAAAAACAATTTAAACTACTGCTATGCTACGAAATCATTGGACAGTGACGTCCAATGATTTCGTAGCCACCTTGCTGGGTAGGCTGCGCTCGTATCCCAAAAAACTCGGTGTGCTCAATAAAGGGAGGCGATACTTTACTCTGGGGTAAACAGATCCCATTTATTGAGTACTGCTGTCACCTTTGGGCAGGAGCATCTGGATGCCACCTTGGACCCTTCAAATCAGTTCAAAGGTGCGCTGTACCTATGAATAGTCTACGATCCCAAACTCACAAGCGATATTGAACCTTTAAGTCTAAGGACATCTCCAAAAAATAAGTGTATAAGTTTTAAAATGGTCGGCAACGCGCATGTAACGCCTCTGGAGAGTATATAGACGTCCATAGGATGCGGTGACCGCTTACTATCAGGTGGGTCGTAAGCTTGCTAGCCACCGATGTACTAAAAAAACACTTATTTGTCTCAATTAAAAGTAAACTTTAATAAGTAAAAAAGTAACCCTTTTGTTAGTTCATTTCGTTTGGGAGGGGGGGGGGGGCGCAAATTTGGTGCCTGCCCCGGGCGCCATATCCTCTAGCTACGCCACTGCTTGCGATTTTAGATTGCCGGCTAAGGCCCAGTCCAGACGGTACAATTTTTCGCCAATCTGATTAAATTGTCCGATTGAGCCGTGCGGATGCAAACGCCAATTTGGCTCGCAGATTTGGACTGCCGATTATGACCGATATTACCGATAAAATGGATGTGCAGACGGACGCAAGAAGAGCTATTTATGATGCTAGTATTTTCGTTTGGGCGCATCTTTAATTTTGAGGGCTCTAATATCATCATAAATTGACCTGATTGACCCCAATTTCTGTGGGACTCAGTCTGTGGCTATACTCTGTATCTTTAGGTATTTAAATAAAAGTAAACACATAACTTGTACATTTTCGGATAGTTATAACATAACATAACATTCATTGGTTAACCAACCAAATACAAAACCGCCTGGATCTGTCACTGAACGACCTGACTTTAACCTACATTATTTGATCGTGTAATGTTTTGATCTACCCTCAAAAGGCTCCTAAAGCCAGTTTAGATTTAGTTTACTTTTATTTAAATACCTAAAGATACAGACTATAGTTTGGTAGTAAATATTAAGGGCCACCCCGCATTTAGCGTCTTTCGAGCGTCGGCGTCTGGTCAGCGCTATGGAAAATGACGTCGCTGCGCAGTTGCGTCGAGCAGCGGCCATAGTTGTAGACGCCGACGCTCGAAAGACGCTAAGTGTGGGGTGGCCCTAAAGGCTTAATTAGTTGTATTGATTCTATCACAATGACTCTTCATGCAGCGTTTTTTTATAAGTACCTTTGTATGACCTTTCCGTTATATACTTATAGTAGTTCCGGTAAAGATTCATAGAAATTGATGAGTAAGTACGTTTTATTGTTAATGTTTTTATAATCAATTTGCCATAATTGTTAGATTCTTATCTACGTTAACTAGTTTTTTACTTGGATAATATTTATAAACGATTCCAAGTATCACCATTTAAAATTAAATAGTTATCTTCTAACTCGAAGCGGTGGTGACTGAGTGGATATGACGTCCGACTGTCAATCCGGAGGTCGCGGGTTCAAATCGGAACTTATTTACGAAATATCATTTGATATTTACCACTAGCTTTTCGGTGAAGGAAAACATCGTGAGGAAACCTGCATACACCAGCGAAGAAATGCAAAGGTGTATGTGAAGTCTCCAATCCGCATTGGGCTAGCGTGGTGACTATAGCCCAAGTCCTCTCGCGCATGAGAGGAGGCCTGTGCCCAGCAGTGGGACGTATATAGACTGAAATGATTATATAATATTATCTTCTAGCTGTCTATAAGAAAGTTTCTCGTCCCATTCTAATTTCACATATTTATTTATAACTTCTAACAATCGATATTAACTCTACAAATCAAACTTCTAACAAATCAAAATTGCATTTATTTGGTCAAGGCAGGTGTTTATGTAGGTACCTATGGCCGCTGGCGAGGTTGCGGAAGAGTACTTCGGCGTTCCTGGGACCTCGCCGTATAGCAGCGAGGCGGCAACAGAGGGGTTTTAGTGGGTAAACCTGGGGTCTCATTAGCCCACAACAGGGAGTCCCACATAAGTATGCGTAAAGCATTTCACCTCTTACAAAAAAAAAACCAACAAAAAAACCTATGGCCGGCTCGAACGTATTAAATTACGTGGTAGGTACTTTTTCGTCTAAAATAAATAACTCTTAGCAATATGATATTTAGTCATTTCTTGAAATCACCATGCTGATGGTATGAGCTCGTTTCTACTAATAGGCCAAGAAATAAGAAGTTATAGAGGGAAATGCTAGGAACACAATTTTTGACTCCGTAACTTTGTTTGGACTAGTTAGGAGGTGAACATATCAAAAGTCCCCGGCCGTAGCCCCGGTTCGGTTTTTCACTAATATCTTGGAAACTTTGCGTCTTAGCGACATGACTACTGAGACAAACCAAAAGCTGATAAAATTTGTTACAAGTTTTATTCAGTCAAGTTTTTCGATAACTTGAATAGTTTTTGAGATATCCGCTCTTGAAAGTTTATTTAGGGCTTTCAATTTTATCTTGATATCTACATTAGTGAAGCTGCTAGGTCGTGTTTGGTATCATTTTCGTGTAAATCGGGGGTGCTGAATTCATTTTTGGTATCACATTGACACCATTCCTTAGACAAAACATATAAACTTTAAACAAATACCTTTTTTTTTAAATTCCTCTTCACGCTTAAACCGCTCAACCGATTTAATTGTAATTTGGTATACAGATATTTCGAGTCCCAAGACAGGACAAAAGATAATTTTTATCTCAATAATCATCCTTTAAAGTTGTGAAATGGAGTATGGGAAGAATTCAACTTCGTCGACGAAACTGAATTCCTGAGGTAAATACTGCTTAAGGTAAAGTTTGAAGTCATGTTAGGTATCATTTTCATCTAAATCACAGATGTATACCATCCTAAATTTCACCTAAACCGGTTCAGCGGTTATTGACTCCTCATACAAACTTCCACCCCACTTTTCACATCCTCAAAAGATGATTTTGGTTATAAAAACCATCCTATGTCCTGTGTCGAGACTGAAACTATTTCTATACAAAATTTCAACGAAATTGGTTCAGCGGTTTAAGCGTGAAGAGGGATTTTTAAAAATATTTTTTTTTTAATTTTGGTTTTACTTCGGAATAGTGTCAATGTGATACCATAAATGAATTCAGCACCCAATTTATACGAAAATGATACCAAACATGGCCTAACAGCATCATTGATGTAGATATCAAGATAAAATTAAAATCCCTAAATAAACTTTCAAGAGCGGGTATCTCAAAAACTATTCAAGATATCGAAAAACTTGACTAGATAAAACTTGTAACTAATTTTATGAGCTTTCGGTTTGTCTTAGTAGTCATGTCGCTAAGATGCAAAGTTTCCAAGATATCAATGAAAAACCGAAAAATTCGACCTTCTTACCCCCCTCTACCCCGCAGCACCGGGGCTACAGCCTGGGACTTTTGATATGTTCACCTCCTAACTAGTCTAAACAAAGTTACGGAGTCAAAAATTGTGTTCCTAGCATTTCCCTCTACAACGTTTTTTGAGCATTCATTTACTGACCTATAATCAAAAGGTCTCATATTTAACATAATTATTATATTTATATTAGAATAATTTTGAGTATTTGGCTGATTTTTAATGATTTTATATCAAAATACTAAAGGTTTTTGACTAATACTTAACCAATATATATTCATGAGAATTTATTGTTAAACAATTATTAGGGTTCCGTACCTCAAAAGGAAAAAACGGAACCCTTATAGGATCACTCGTGCGTCTGTCTGTCCGTCTGTCACAGCCGATTTTCTCCGGAAATACTGGACCAATCAAGTTGAAATTTGGTACACATATGTAAGTTTGTGACCCAAATACGGACATGTAACGTAAATAAATGAATTTTAAACATGGGGGCCACTTTTGGGGGATAAATAAATTTTTTTTATAAATAATTATTTTTTTTTCAAACTATATCATGTTACATATTAAATGAAAGAGATTATTGTAAGGATCTCAAATATATTTTTTTATAATTATCGAATAAACAGTTTAGAAGTTATTCAAGAAAATAGGCAAAAAATGACCATTCCCCCCGCCCTCTATCTCTGAAATTACTAGTTTTAGTAGCGACCACACAAAAATCTCCATAGACCGATCGTAAATATTTCAATGAAACTCTTGATTGAATGTATTAATCAATAAACACATTAAATAGTAATAAATTACAGCCTTTTACGATAACAGTAGCATCATTATGAGTAAGTGCCCTAAGTGTGGCCTCACGATCTGCGAGGAAAGGGAACCTTGAGCTCCCGGAAATGTTCTACATTCATATACTATGCTTTAGAGTTTATCTATTATTTGTTACAATATAGACACACAAAGCTGGACACTGAAAGCGGATCTTCGGAAAAAAGTCGACGCATTTGAGATGTGGGTGTGGCGGCGCATGCTCCGAATACCCTGGACGGCACGCCGCACTAATGTATCCATATTAGCGCAGCTCAAATTGGAAAAGGAACCTAGACTATCCACCATCTGTCTTCAACGAGTACTAAGATACTTCGGTCACATAGCTCGCAGAGACCCTGACAACTTGGAGAGACTTGTGGTGATGGGAAAGGTGGACGGCAGACGGCCTAGAGGACCAAGTCCAACGAGATGGTGTGACCAAATATCCGCCCAGATGGACATCACACTAAGCAACGCTTTCCACAAAGCAACCGACAGGGAGAAGTGGAGAGCTGCCATAGGAAAAATTAGTAAGCGGAGTCACGATCCTCAGCTGTGAGGGACCGACTTAGAAGAAGAAGAGTTACAATATAATTATAGGTACTTTTTCATACATTATTGGAAACATAAATTAATTAAATATCAAGCAATGTAATACAGGAAATAGTTTGCATGTTAAAAATAGTAAGCTAGATAAGAAATGCATGGTAAAATATATATAATATACAGGCTGTTACTGACCATCGGGCTTTAAATCCAGGGCTCGAATCTACTCGCTAAACTGAGCTACTTTTATTATGGCACCAACCCCGAAATCCCGAAATTGTTTTTTACTTTTTCATACATTTTGGCTGATCAGATGTCGACGTTTTCTATGGAAAAGCCAAAAAATTTTCGCCGATTTTAGGGTTGGTCCCATAGTAAAAGTAGCTCAGTTTAGCGAGTAAAATCAAACCCTGGAATTAAAGCCCCATGGTCAGACACATACTGTATGAAACTAGATACTAAGTAGGTATCAGAAATAAAGGCTATTTGAAATTGAATTATAGGTAATTAATACATTTTCGACGAATGCTAATGTCACCTGGGGCATAGTCCCCAGGACACTGGCTGTATTTCCCCGCTGTATGGTTAAGCTGAGCCTTTGGGCAAAATATGACCCTGCTCGTAGGCCGCCGGACACCCTAACAAGGTTTCGGGAATTATCCTTTATTAAGGTAAACCATCGGCGCGATTCGGGAACTGAATTAGAGATTCATTAGATATGAAATAGTAAAGATATGTGACGTTCCACGGCAAAAGGTACCTTATGGCGGCTGGCGACGCTATTATTAACGCCGCTCCAATATTCAGCCGGGGAAATGGTACCTTTTGCAGTGGAACGTCACATATCTTTACTATACTTGGTCAAGCAGATCTTGTCAGTAGAAAAAGGCGGCAAATGTAGGCGTAAAGGGACAGCGTCCCATAGAAAATTTGAATTTCGCGCCTTTTTCTACTGACAAGATTTGCGTGACCGTCTATATTTCATAATATCTAGTGAGTTTCTAATTCATTTCCCGAATCGAGCCGTATAACTGTGTAGTAGGTTGACTATAGTCGATAGGTTTTACGGTTCCTATTTTATTTCTATTTCGCCATGTAAATCTAAAAATGAGGCCATTTACCATTAGGTACCTAAATATGTTGGTACATTGTAGAACAGTCGTGTCCGAACACTATATTTGTGCATAGGGGTCATCCATTAATTACATCACACGTTTAGGGGGAGGGAGGGGGTCAAGAAAATGTGACATATTGTGACATGGGGGAGGGGAGAGACAGAAACTTTGTGACGTCACTTTAACTTCATCAGTGACCGAAAATTTTATTATATTATTTTATTCGCTGTACATTAACACAAAATAACAAGTTTTAAAACGATAATCGTTTCTATTCGTTTAATTTTCTTTCCTAAGCAGTTTTGGGTTATAAAATTACTAATATTTATATCGTCAAAAATATTTTGATAAAATATTAATAATACAAAAGTACTTACTTAATTCGATTTGGCGATTTCGTAGAAAAAATGTGACGTCACACTAGGGGGGAGGGGTTTGCCAAATGTGACCAAGTGTGACAAGGAGGGGGGGAGGGGTCAAAAAACCTAGAAATTCGTGTGACGTAATTAATGGATGACCCCATAGCAAAGTCGCAATTTATACCTTCAACATATCTATTACAAATTACAATTAGAACCGATTGTGATTCGTGAACGTGTAACCAATTTGTTAATAGCAACTTAGATGCAGTGGTCGTGTAAAAATTGCTACTTAGGATGCTCTGTTGCGTAATACTTTTCATCACTTGCGTGATACACGGCTCCGAATTGTGTCAGCCTATTAGTCATATTACTCATATTATCTTTAATGCTAGAATTTTCATGGTCATAAATGACCCTGTATTGGTTTTTGACTCAATATCTCATATGCTATCGAATTAAACAAGAAACAGTTGTAAAAGCGATTATACTAAATTATTCAAAATTTGTAAAATATTACCAGTTAGTTTAAAGCATAAATTCCTTTTAGCAGTTAACAACCATGGCAATGAAGAACATAGCTCTATATTAATAGAACATAAACACAAAACAAGGACAGTAACAGCGCGAAAATTTAAAGTTCCCCGGGTTAGTAACTATTTTGATGACAGAACTCTTAAGAAAAGACTTCCGTATTTCCTAAATAGTCTACCCGAGAATATTCGGCATGAACCAAATAAGAAAAAATTCAAAAGCGCATTAAAACTGTACCTACTGCAAACACTTAAGTGACAATTGCACGCGTGCAAGTGTCACTTAAGTGCTTATGTGCTTATAGTGCTTATATTTAACATATTAAATAATAGTTAAGTATAATAATATACATGTATGTAGAGACTCTCTTACCTGCAGGCAAACTGTAAATACAGTTTTGCAGGGATCTGTATAGATTTAAGCTCTGTACTGTGTATTAATAATAAATAAATAAAAAAAAAATAACACAGATCAAAATATAAAATGATTTTACTTTACCTGCATCTGTATCCGATTCAGTTTTTTAGATTTGTTTTAATTTTGATATTGACATTAATATTCATAGGTAATGCACTTGCATATCGTGATATAAAGCATCTTTTCTCACTTATTAAGTAGTGTGTTGTTGTATAATATACAAATATAATAACATGATATCAAAAAATTTAAAATATTATTTTCATTTCTGAGTTCCGCTTCTGAGTAGGTAGGTACAGAACCCCTAGTTTAAATCTCATTCGATAGCGTGACGTGCGTTCGCTTTACGTTATTTCTATTTTTGTATGGGATTTTGAACAGCGCGCCAAGCGGAACGTTTTCCAAACTCAAAATTCCATACAAAATGACACTTAACACAAACGCGTACTCACGTCATGCTATCGTATGAAATTTACACTACAGAGGTCAAAATCCTCTTTTAACATTTCAGTCGCCACCTCTCTATTAGGCACTGGTCCCACCGCGAGCTAGTAAGCTATGAGCTATCGGCTATAAACACGAACAAAAGATAAGCACTCCCGTGTAAATAAAAGAGACACGGCGATATTTATAGTTACTCGCCCAGCGGTGAGCTATAAATATCGCCGTGTCTCTTTTATTTACACAGGAGTGCTTATCTTTTGTTCGTGTTTATAGCCGATAGCTCATAGCTTACTAGCTCGCGGTGGGACCAGTGCCTTACGATAAATTATACAAACGGCGGTAGCACGGTCGCATTTTTATCGCCTGTCACATTATAACAAGCATCAAGTGCGAAAGTGAGAGGCGATAAAAATGCAACCATGCTGCCACCGCAGATCTGTATACAAAATTCTATTGAAATTAAGTATAATTAGGAACCATGCCAATTCTATTTGCTAGCCTAGATATTTGTGTTTTAAAAATTACGTCACAGGATGAGTACATGAGCCACGGGTCGTTACCAACCATATCACATTATATCTGCGGTCAGACTCAACTCATATTCCGTCAAACTTTTCTTGTATAGTATGGTTTGACGGAGTTTCCATGCAGGCACAAATATTTAATCTGGAGAATGACCCCCACAAGACTATTTTTAAATTATTTTGACCCTTGTCAGGCTTTTGCCTAAACTGTTAAAGTAGAAGATAGTTAACAATTAATTCCCATAGTTTTAAATTGTATTTGGACGACTTTTTGACGTATCTGATGATATGCATTTTTTGTTGCTAACCTATCAGTGTGCCACTGCTGAGCAAAGGCGTCTCCCCTTGTCTCCCACGACTCCCGACATAGCGCCTGCTCTGGCCAGTTACTGAGAAAGGTGTCTAGCTCATCCCGCCATCTCCGTCTGGGTCTGTCGCGTCCGCGCTCTTCTTCTGGCGCGTAAGACGCATAAGAACATACCTGAAATTATAAGTGACTACCTTTTCAATATGCCACATTAATCTTTGGAGTTGGAAGGGCTAGACCTCGGCGGACTTCCTCTGATCAGATCGGGGAAATCCTGAAGAAAGGCCAGGTCAAGAGCACCCTAAACCGGCGAGCGTGTATGAGGAATGTTATGAATGTGAAGGAAGCGAAAGAGGTATGTCAGGATCGTATCAAGTGGAAATCCGTGGTCTCTGCCTACCCCTCCGGGAAATAGGCGTGATTATATGTATGTATGTACATTAATCTTTTCCTAACGAATAATAGTCATCTTCTTAAGGAATTATAGCCCTTATTCCAAAATGCTATAACTGTAATAAATGCACTATTACCATACAGCCTTTTGACAGTAATTGTGGTTAAATAGTAACCTTGAGTGACCCTTAATTAGCGGTTTAACCCTTCGCCTTTCGAGCCATTGTTGTTGAAGGCTCAAATCATTCACAGTAATATGCGTGACCTAGACAACCTATGTATATGAATTAGAAAATCGGTTGTTTAATTGAATTATGGCTTGTTATAATACAAAGGAATGTTATGGCATACCTAACTACCAGTGGTGGCGTGTAATAGTTATAATTTACAGTACATGATGCTACTTTCTCGCACTAGTGCGGGAATAAGCACATTCCGTGCCTATGTCGAAATTTATTAACTAATATTACAATACAAGTGCGGAAACTAGGAAATTCGCAACGCGTGGTGATTAATAGGGGATATTACTGCAATGTTCGGCCGCCAGAGTGCAGCACTACCGACTCAGTAAATTCATAAACTAACTTATACATACTGTGCCTTAAACTGTTTTTAACAAGTTTTCACAGACAATAAAATATGACATCGATTCATCAAGGCGGTTTGTTAACAAGAGCCTACGGCTAGGGTTTGCACGATGGATCCGAAATGCATGGGAAGATCCGCGGATCCGGATCCTGATCCGGATAATTTCATACATTTCGGATCCGGATCGCAAACCCTGCCTACGGCCTACCAGTAAACGCGAAAATCGAAATTTATTTGTTTCGCGGTAGGCCATGTGATTGACGTGACGTGTGATGTGTCAATGTGGTTTAATTGTTTACTGTATGTGCCACAAAGGTGCCACCTACGCAGAGCTTTGCCTAATATTCCGTATTAAAATGGTAGGCTATTAAGCTAGATTTTATAAACCGACCTTTGTGATAAGACATATGTATTATGTAATGGATTTTGGTAAATTTGTCATTGAAGTATCAAAAAAATTTCTGGTATTGAATAATTACGGTTTAGACTCACTTGTTTTAGTCACTCGCGCGACATGTTAGTATGTCTCATAACAGTTTAAATTCGATTAATTTTTCTGGTGTTTTTTTTATTATCTTTTTTTAGGTTTTCAAAATTTTATTACATTTCAATACACATACATATTACAATTACAAAAATATAAGATTACAATTCATAAAGTCGAGTTTGTTAACAAGATAATACCTACGCAGCGTCCCTGAGAATTACTTAAAATTGCAAAATACTTGAGAGCAAATTCTATGGGAAAATTTATATATATCTTGTGCTAAACAGCAACACACGTTACCATTGGTCGACTTTATGTCTTTACAATAAGGTGTATTAATAGTCAATGAACTGTGTCAGTGATGGTACAGTCGCCATCAGATATATCGGAGCGGCCAACGCGCTCACAAATATCTGAACACGCCTCTATTGTCAGGGCGTTAGAGGTCGTGTTCAGATATTGTGAACACCTTGGCCGCTCCGATATATCTGATGGTGACTGTACCTACTAGGAGCATAATTGACGGTTTCGATTCTTTTAACAGACTGTAAGCGTCATTTGCACACTTTACTAACCTGGGGTTAACCGGTTAAACCTGGGGTTACCATGGTTACCAGAACAATTTAACACTGGGTTAACGGTTAACCCCGGGTTAGGGGTCATACATTAATTACGTCACACGAATTTCTAGGTTTTTTGACCCCTCCCCCCCTCCTTGTCACACTTGGTCACATTTGGCAAACCCCTCCCCCCTAGTGTGACGTCACAGTTTTTTCTACGAAATCGCCAAATCGAATTAAGTAAGCACCTAAGTAATATTAATATTTTATCAAAATATTTTTGATATAAATATTAGTAATTTTATAACCTAAAACTGCTTAGGAAAGAAAATTAAACGACTAAAAACGATTATCGTTTTAAAAACTTGTTATTTAAATGTACAGGGAATAAAATAATATAAATAAATTTTCTGTTACTGATGAAGTTAAAGTGACATCACAAAGTTTGTGCCTCCCCCCTCCCCCATGTCACAATATGTCACATTTTCTTGACCCCCTCCCTCCCCCTAAACGTGTGATTAGTAATGGATGACCCCTTAGTAGGAAGGTGCAAGTGGTCCTAAGGGTCACTTGCAGAGTTAGTCACTAGCTGGGAGTTAACCGTCAACCTAGGGCAAAATTAAATTGGTTACCTACTCGGGGTTTAACCGGTTAACCCCGAGTTAGTAGCTAACCCTATGGCGCAAGTGGCCCTAACGAATCAGCCGTTTATTCACACGAATCCGCCGCTAAAAAGCCGATGTTGGCCAAAAAAAGCCGAATGTAACAACATTCGGCTCCAATCCATCCATTGGATTCCAATCATGGAATAACGTGAAATTGTCATAAATATGTGGTAGGTACGCACGTTTTCGTTGCAAAAAATTGCAGGTACTTACATATACATATAACAAAGCAATTAGAGCGGCACATATAGACTAAAAAAAAAACCGGGCAAGTGCGAGTCGGACTCGCGCACGAAGGGTTCCGTACCTCAATGCAAAAAAAAAAACAAAAAAATGCAAAAAAAACGGTCACGGTTCGTGGTGACAGACGGACGGACGGACGGACGGACGGACGGACGGACGGACGGACGGACGGACAGCGAAGTCTTAGTAATAGGTTCCCGTTTTACCCTTTGGGTACGGAACCCTAATAGAGTTCTCTGTGAGACCTTCGATTACGGATCCCCAAAAAGTGAAGATGCGAAGACCCGTATTATGACGTGTTGCGATCGCATTTTTGCCATTGACATTTTTATGACATTTCGTGTTGTTACCCTCGTGTGAAACTCGAGCGTAATGGTTGCGGTATACGCACCTCTACCTACCTGTTTTTAGAGTCAGACCGTAAAAAGTCTGCAGCGATTTTGATAGCCCACGCAGTGCCAGTGTCATTTTAAACGTCAAACTCCTATGAAATTATGACGTATAAAAATAACACGCTGCGTGGGCTATCAAATCCGCTGCAGACTTTTATTGGTGCGACTATACGTAGATTAGCTTTTCATGCATCTCGTCAAGAATAAACATGATCCATCCTACAAAGAAGAAAAGGAAGAGATTCCTTAAAGGGATAAATTCGTGTTTTTTTTTCGTCTGCGACGTTTGAGGTTAATATTTTTTTAAGTTTAGGTTCTAAGTCAAGTTTAGTATCATTTTCAAGTAAATCAAAGATGTAGACATAGATTTCATCGAAATCGGTTCAGCGTTTATTGATTTCCCATACAATCCTACACCTTACCTTTCATTTTTAAGGTTTTTTTTTTGGAATAAAAACTATCCTATTTCTGCCCCGGCACTCGAACTATCTCTATACCACATTTTATCTAAATCGGTTCAGCGGTTATTGAATCCCCATACAAATTTCTTCCTACCTTTTCACACCCTTAAGGGATGATTATTGAGATTAAAAGTATGTTATGTTATTCCCTGGGACTCAAACTATCTCTGTACCAAATTTTAACTAAATTGGTTCAGCAGTTTAAACGTGAAGAGGAATTTAAAAAAAAGTATTGTTTTCATATTTTATGTGTTTTTACTTCGGAATGGAGTCATTCTTCTTCTTCTTAGTCGGATACTCTTGTCAGAGCAGTCGTGGTCATTGAGGTGGAATGGTGTCATTATGATATCAGAAATGAATTCGGCACCCCCGATTTATACGGAAACGATACCAAACATGACCTAGCTTAAATGATACAGATATCAAGATCAAGTTGAGAGCCCCCCCCCCCTAAAATTTTTTTTTTTTTTTTTAAATTATGAATGAGCTTACTCATGGCCACAGACTAGCCGAGGCGTAGACGTGGCCTACGATGGAGCGAGCTCGCCCAGAAGGTGCCTGTTCACTCTTGATTTGAAGGTTGCCGGGTTATAAGAACACGGAAATATAGACGCCGGCAGGGAATTCCATTCCTTGGCAGTTCGCATAAGGAAAGTAGAAGCAAAGCGCTTCGTGCGAATTGGTGGAATATTTACCATGTAAGGATGGATTTACATCAAAAATCTCGGTGGCTCCACTTCTTGAATCCATCCTTGGGTCCTAAGGACCAATCCTGCCAAAGGAAATCTCTTGTTCATGCAACGCCGTATATTAGCTCCAGCGCCATCCGCTATAAACAGATATCGTACAATATCACGGGTAACATACTTGTGCACATTATGTCTTAAATCTAGCACGAAATCCCCCCAAGTGTACACAGCATGTTTTACAATTAAGCGGAAATAGCTACCATATTATAGCTACAGTGAAAAATATCAGAGAAGAAATAACTATCTAAACATTACAATATAATCACTCACATGATTGATATTTTTCAGTGACCTCTATTATTAAGTATGTGAAAATGAGGGTGACAGCTTGCAACTACAGTTGCATAAAGCATGTAGCAGTATTGTACTTAACTTTAAGACTTTACTACAAATACCTACTAAAATTGTAAAATTGGTTCATAAATACCCTCCATCTTTCGGTATCAATCAAGTTTCAGTATGAATTCCGTTATCAAATCTGGTATTATGAACCGGCGTATTATGAACGGTTTTATCCACGAGATAAAATAACTGTCACTTTTTAACACCGCGGGATAGAAAGTGACGGACACCGCTTTATCATGCTGTCGCCTAGACAAGAACGACCATCACATCTGTATCTTATCGCCCTTTTTGCATAATTCACCATTTCATAACAATCCCAATGCATTATTTTAATTTCTAACCTCATTAACCAACAATACTGCCTAATTAAAAAATATAACAAAACCCATCCATAAAAGGTACCAATTGCAAAACTAGTTCTTAAAAATGTTACACATTTACAAGGAAGAGTCTAGCCTTCAGAGCAGCGAGAAGCGAACTACGGCGCGGAGTATATAATCCTCCAATCGTCTTCACTCATCACAGTCAATCGTTCGGCTTCGTACAGCGAATATCTAATTCACATTTTCAAAATGAAATTGGTGAGTTTTTGAACGCAAAAACTAGTTTAATAACATCTTAAAGATTAATTCAAGCGCAAATTCAAAAAAATCGGGACTAAGGCTGTCGGTGGAAAATTTAAGTGTTTTAAGTGCTACAAATCTGGACCAATTTACATCCCTTACACAAAAACTGCAACTCGACTGCATTTTATATCGGACCTGCAGGACTGCACAGTTTCAGTTTAAATGTATTCCTGTGCATTATATTTTATCATAATTTAATAATATATGTCTCATGAAAGTCATGAATCTATTGATTGGTATTTACCTAACATTTTAGTTTATGTAACTTTATGAAACCACAGAGCAATAAATATAATTCACCATTTAACTCGACCGGTCCTAATTTGTTAACATACTATACCTACTTACATTTCAAAGGCTAATAATAATTTGAACTTTATAGTTCCATGCCTATTTCGACGTGTTCTTTGGCAACTTATTGTACTTACAAGAATCTCTCTTTACTGACCAATGATGAATGCCTTTGTAATAAATTTTACAAAATATTAGTTAACACTATACTTACGCTTTACCGATGACTATCTAAAGCAGCGGTACTCAACTTCGGGCCGCATGCGGCCGGGCTTTTTTAGGTAGCCCCAGGTGATCTTGATTTAGATACAACAAAAGCTTGCCAACCGATCGTCACCTTTAAGAAGATTCATCTTGCGGCCCGGCGCTACAAAACAAAACCGTCTCTGTGGCCCTTATAAAAGGTTAAAAAGTTTGAGTACCGCTGATCTAAAGTAATGACTTGAGCAAACATTCGTACTATTGTAAACGTTATTGCATTGACATGTCTTTTATCATTTTGTTCGGCTGTCATCATTACTATAGATCGTGTTCTTTTGGGCTCATCGGAATTTTGTAACATCGATTACTTACAGATTACAACTAATACTTTTTTATTAGCATATTGTAATTACAACATGTCTATAGGTAGTTAATAATTTATCTTTATACCCAATCATAGTTTTCTTTTTACAATTTATTGACTACGTTTGAAAGCTTTTCTCGGGTCTTTCTGAAACATTTTGGTCGGTATATTTTATGAATCAGCCGACGATCCCTTATTTATACTAACTTGTTTGTAGCTAAAATAAATAAAATAATCTTCAATTTCAGTTCGTAGTCGCAGCCATCCTCGGAGTGTGCGCCGCCGGGCGTTTGGACAACACCTACCTGCCTCCTGGCAGTGGCTCTGGATTTGGTCAAGGAGGCGCTGGAGGCTTCGGCCATGCCGCGGCTGGCGCTGGAGGCCACGCTGGAGGCTTTGGACAGAGAGGCTCGGCTGGCTTCGGCCAAGGCGGAGCCGGAGGTTTTGGAGGCGGACATGGAGGATTTGGCCAAGGAGGCGCTAGCCACGGAGGATTCGGTCAAGGAGGCGCTGGCCACGGAGGTTTTGGCCAAGCCGCCGCTGGTGCTGGTGGTTTCGGACAAACCCAACACGGCGGCAACCTCTACAACTCCGGCGGCTTCCAGCAGTCATACAGCCAGCAAAGCTCCCGTCCCCAAGATGCTGGTGCCCAAATCCTGAGGTCCAACAGCGAGGTCACCGCTGAAGGCTTCTCTTACGACTTCGAGACCTCCAACGGCATCCGCGCTGACGCTCAAGGCGTGGCCACAAACGGTGTCCAGTCTCAGGGCAGCTTCGGATACAAGGGTGATGATGGCCAGGACTACAGCATCTCGTACACCGCTGATGAGAACGGATACCGTCCCCAGGGCGCCCATCTCCCCACCCCTCCCCCCATCCCGGAGGAGATCCTGAAGTCTCTGGAGCAGAACGCCCGTGATGAGGCTGCTGGCATCTCTGACGATGGTAAGTGATTTATTTTTTGATTAATACTTGTATCGATATTTTGTTACGAAGCGCACACAATTATCTAACACAGTTTTATTTGTAGAGCTATAGTTAAAAATATGGCTAAATTAGGTAAAGTCAAAACAAAAAAAAATGATGATGCTCTCCTGACCGATTTCGGCCACAGCGACCGTGTGCTCTGGAGTAGGCAATTTTTAACTCGTGTTATTAGAGTGTAGCTGATCCACTCTCTGGTGCGCCCTTAGGTGGCTCACATACCCTAAAAAACAAAACCTAGATAATGTAAGACCTATCCGTAACCAAAGTTTTACAAATTGTCGCATAAAATTACAAAATCATACACCTCATTAAAGAAAAAAATATCAAGAGAAAATATCTACATGTATTGCAACAGTTTCAAGGCAATTGAAACATTGTAACTACTCTATTTATTTAATCTAGATGACCTACTCATCATTAGTCATAACACACGTTCATATGTCACAGACGGCGAACCATCATGTACATTGATTGCGTCTGTCTAAAGTCTAGATAGCCTACATTTATTAACAGGTCTAGATAAAGGTGTTAAGATTAGCTAGAGCTTAGACTAATTAACCCTTGGTTATAGTGATTATAATTTATATTGCGTTATTTCATTACTAACCGAGTTCAATAGTTCATTTTAGAATTCAAGATAATTTAAATGATAAAGTAAAGTAGCTTTACTAAATAATATTTAGTAAAGTAAATAAGTAGTAGAAGTAGTAATAACATATTATGTTAATAGTTGTACCCATCAAAAACTCGAATAATTATTTATGCTACTAATTTCCGTATAAAATGAATGCGTAAAGCTCACCAAAGTCAAGATTGACGGGGCTTACGGCTACACTTTTTATAAATGACAGAAGTAATGATACATAATGACCAATCAGTGGCATAATAAAGTCCATAACATCCCGTGAAATATCATAAAAAGCTTTTCCATCAATATTATCTACTAAGTAATGGATCTTCACGTAAATCAATCCATATTCAATGTTTAATGACTCTATTCAATGTTAATGAATTCCATTTTCACAAAACTAAAAAGACGAGATTTTTATAGATTAACTTATTATTTTTAACAGAGATAAATGTCGAAGATTAACCAATAACACTAATTTGGTTTTATAACTACACAGTGTTATTCAAGCTGCAAGTTGTGGATAGGAAAACATGTTTATTTTATTTTTTCGTGTCCCTATAATTTTGTATGAACAAGTAGGTACAGACTCCTTAAGTAACTTTAACTATAATTTTTTGTAAAATTAGCGCGACCGCAGTTAAACCTTGCCGGAATCTGTAATACTTACACTTAATGTGACTTGACCACAATTCAAAATGCCACCATTATAAAAACCTGCAAAATCACACTATTCATTATGTCGAGAAATAAACACCTGACAAATAAGCTATAATAAGTAACTCTGAGCAAGAGCTTTTTGGCTCTATTAGCAGGTTTCGAATGCAGGATCGATTCTAGAAAACTTGTAATAATAACGAATGTAATTGACGTTTTTGTCAGTCAAATTAAACAAATAATTAGCTTTTCGGGAGACAAACACATAATATTCACGATGGCGTCAGATCAGTTGCATCAGCCATCGTGACTCCACTTGCAGACGATTTATGCGCGCTAGGTGCTTCGCAGATTAAACTAGCTACCTCACTTTTCATTCAGACTATATGTCACAAAGTGATCAAGAGGTTGGACAATACACATAATTATATGTCTACGATTTTCTTTTAAATTCGTTTGAAAACCTACATCTGACATTTATGGCAGAGATCTGATCACATTATAATACAATAATTAATAAAACCAATAGCATTATTTGACAAAAAATTTCTTTAAAAGATATCGGTTAAAAATTTTATGCTATGAGAACAATGAAACAGAATTAAATGCTTAATTCTTACTAAATCCTTATATTAATTGCTTAAAAGTTGTACCTATGATTTAAATTCTTAGAAAAATGTATCCAAATCGTTACCTTAAGTAGTGTCAAAAAAACGATGCTGGGTTTCCGAACGTATCTGACCTTTTTAACAATACCATTATAATGAAGTTTCAAATGAAAACAAGAATATTTGCGTAAAGGACGCCTATAACTTTACTGTTTAATTAACCTAGGTAATGTGGATGATAGTACGCAATTGTGTGTATTTCAGTTCAAATTAGAATTATGGAGCGTTAAACTAAATGACAGTGTTAACAAATTGAGCAACCTTCGCATTTACACTAAAAGAACGGCGTTCCCAGCAATCAAAGTGAGTTATCTGCTATGAAAGATGTGTGGGTCAGTAAGTAATGTAGCTTGCCATTGCGAAGGCGTGTGAATATAGTCCCTTCTATGGAGCCTTGATGAAATGACTAAGATTTAGTAAGATTGCGACTGAAAGATTTAAACAATTCTATCAGTCACTTTAACCTACCTATCATTTTGTGACTACTTTGAAAAAAACTCGTATCTTGTTCTCTTACTTAATCAAAAGAAAAATGTGGTAACTATGTTTGGGATGCATACAGAGTTACTGCGTTTTAACTTTGAGTAGCAGTGCGAGTTTTTCAAAGTAGTGACGATTTGTATTGAACTATTCAGTTCATCCGTCCGTAGCCCACTTGAGTGACGGAATTGAACATAGGGTAACATTCCATTTCCAACGACAGCTGCACTACTGTCAATTTTACTATGGAAATTGACAATGACAGCTACGCGTTCAGTACCGGTAGTGCAGCTGCGGTTAGAAACGAAATGTTACCATAAGGTGACATTTGGATGTGTACCTACTGCAGCTGTCAGAGCTGTCACTGTCTATTTCCTTGATTAAATGAGTGACGGATTGAACGTTCTAATCGTGGCAGTAACGCGGTTACGACCGTCATTTTATCAAGGAAATTAGAGTCAGACCTAAAAAGCTTGTAGCGATTTTGATAGCCCACGCAGCGCAAGTGTCATTTTAAACGTCAGACTTCTACGAAATTGTGACGTATAAATAATATTTGCACTGCGTGGGCTATCAAAATCGCTGTAGACTTTTCTTGGTCTAACTCTAACAGGCACAATGGCGGCAACAACGACACAGCAACAGTAATGCAGTTGAAATCTGATCGTCACCTTTACAATCGTGACAGCAATGCGGCAACGAAATCAACTCAAGGCAATCAGAGCAACACAGTTCAAAGTTTATGACACATAAAATAAAATAAAACTTGGACCTAACAATTCAATTTGATAATATCAGCATTGAAAACACAGTAAAGCTCACTTTCCCACCATATAGCCGTGGAAATAAGTATATTATGTTTGTCGCGTGAAGATAACTATGCAGACCATGTTATTAAGTTTCTCATTGATGTGACGAAACTTAAACTCAATACTGTTTCACATGCCACCTTTACATATATATCACCGCTGCACCCAAGTACATATTCCAGATTGAAATTTGCCCCCAGTAATATGCAAGTGAATGAGACATAGGTCCCCGTAAACGTATAAAACTTTGCCCCTTAACATATGTAACCTTGCCCACCGCGTCACAGTTGAGTAAAAGCGAAATAGTGCTAGTGCCTACGCCAATTCTTGAAAATAGTTGCCAAGCGCACCCCAAGCTCCTATGAGCCGTGGCAAAATGCCGGAACAGCGCGAGGAAGATGATGGGTAGTGGTTGGTACATGAAGGCTATGGTTTTTCCTCAAGTTCTTAAATTAGTCCTATTCTGCTTTCGTCACGATTGTGATGAATGTAGAATGAGTGACGAAAGCAGAATAGGACTAATTTAAGAACTTGACGAAAAACGAATGGGATGACCCAAGACGATACCAAGGCTACATTTGGATCGATTACTGTTATTGGGAACTACAGTGGATTGTCGACCGACGCAATGAAGAATAGGCTAGGGGCATGCTTTCTACAGCACACGGAACATTACTGACCCAAGCATAAACACTGGACTTATGTCGACACTGATCCCATCCCACAGTAATTCCGTTATTTATTAGTGCAATCCAGGCCAAAGGTACAAAACGCTATCTTAGGCTAATGTAAAGCAACATAACAATTCTAGAACGTCCTAACTCCAAGCACTTTCTATGGCGTTTAAGTCGTTTTCCATTGCTACTCACACATACGCATCCTTTCTAAGATTATCTAGGGCCGTAGCATCACTAAACGTTTTAAACCAGCATTTCGCGTACATTATAGAAAGATCTTATTCTCTTCGCGTACGACTGATAATCCCTTGATATAGCTGTAAAAAAATTGTGGTTATGAAAACCCTAAGTCACCGGTGAGCAAATTATAGATCAGTACTGTGGGTTATGGTAATCGATTTGCAAAGTAATAATTATGTTACATTTGCAAGTGAGATGACGATTGGATAACTTGTATTAACACAAGATATTATAGGTTCGATTCCTTTTGCGAAATCGGCAAAATATATCATTAAATATATATGGAAACACCTAATTAAAATATCAGTAGTATCTACTAACACATTGTATTAATTAAATAATATGGGCTTAGATAGGTTTTATATAATTTATTAGATGAATTATAAAGCTTTTCGAAACGATGACATCACAATGAATCCACCTACCTACTTCGAAATGGATTTCTGTTAATTATAAAATAATTGAATTGCATTTTTCTGTGTATTTCCGAAAGTTTTATTTCCTTACCGTTGCGAATATTAATAACTAGACAAAGCTATGACATTTAAAGTTAAATCGATTTATTAATCATCTAAAGTGAATTGGTGACTTTTCACAGTTGTACAGTCGTCATCAGATATATCAGAGCGGCCAAGATGCTCACAAATATCTGAACAAGCCTCTACTGTCAAGGCGTTAGAGTGCGTGTTCAGATTTTGTGACCACCTTGGCCGCGCCGATATATCTGATAGCGACTGTACAATGAAATTGTTTCTAATCGATTTCGATTGTGTATTATTATCGAACCATCGCCTTCGTGTCGTAACGAAACGTTTAAGGAAGCTAACATTTAAAATAAGACAAGTTAAGAAACATTTATAACTGAAAAGGCCAAATCGCCGGAAGCCATCTTTGTTTCTAAACACTATAGGAGGCCAATTCTGCTGTGACAATTCGATATAGTTTTCATTTTGTTTTGATACGAAATTCTGTCAGTGTGTGGTGCGCATGAGGTGCCTTAAGTTCACCGTAACAAAATGAGATTAAAACCTTATCAAATTGTTTAAACAGAATTGGCATCTAGCCTTAACGTAGCTTCTAATTGATGTTTACACATTTATCAATCTTTCTTTTGTTTTTATTGCAAAGTAGGTACGACATTTGCCTGAGATATTTGACAATACAAAAATACAGGTATAGTTCGTCAAGTATTGTAGAAAATTATAGAGGGCGCCACTTACTACGTAACTGTCACATTTTTGACGTAAAATGCTTAAACATGGCAACAACTTAGTATGGAAATTTTTTTGTTCCGTTTTATTTAAATTCTACTATTATTTGTTGCACTATAAATTACATAGATAATAAAATGACTCCTTTAAGTAAATGCCTGAATAAGTCTACATACATATTCAATAGGCATTTAAAGACGTTTTAAGTAAAGTGGCGCGTATATACTTAGATAATTATCGCCATAAATAGAACTCAATCCTACCTATTATAAAACAATTTCACAAATTGGTCTATTCTGCATCCTTTTACACGCACAATTCAAATTCCAAGCTTTTCATGCGTCTTGCTTACATACATGGATATAATTTGATTTTAATGTAAGCCTGAGGCTTTTATGCTCAATTTGGATCAGAGAGATGTTACAGCAAAATAGCCTTTAGATATATGTACTCAAAGTACAGTTTCGCGGGGCTGGTTATATGCTCTCTGGGATGTATCATAATATCCTTTTATATTATCCCTGGAAGTTAGTTTTTTATTTTTTATTTTTATACAGAAACTAAAACTTCGTTTGACACTACAGTTTCGGTGCGGCTGAAAATTTTTTGTTCG
The DNA here is from genome assembly GCF_963556715.1 of Cydia fagiglandana. Classification (NCBI taxonomy): domain Eukaryota; kingdom Metazoa; phylum Arthropoda; class Insecta; order Lepidoptera; family Tortricidae; genus Cydia; species Cydia fagiglandana. Next base: position 3,210,002 of record NC_085947.1, read on the forward strand.
AGACTGAACCTTCAGCTGAAACCTGCTTTTGGAACATCTGTCAAAACTGAAATCGAAACTTCTGATGAAGCTGCGATCCCAATACATACCTTTCCTACCGATTAGCTTCTTCTTCCATTTCTTCTTCTTTTTTTTCTTTCCTTTCTTTGCCTTCTTACCGAAAGGAACTCTCTCAAAAAAATTAACAAGTAAAAAAAATTAGAAAAATTAAAATTAATTAAATTTTCATTGGGATTAAAAAAATTTAGTTTGTCGATAAACGATTATCAATTGACCGTAATTATGCAGAAAACGACCAAAAACAATATTTTTTTCTATGCAGAATGCGACCAAAGCTACTGAGTTAGCTACGCTTTGACAAACATAAAAAATTGGTCGCTTTCTACAGAACTACGGTCAATTTGGCTAGGCCCTATGACAACCTCTTATGCAGTCTTAGCTAATTCTTCAGTTGACTGTACCTCCTCGTAAGAGCGCAATGATTTGCGAACATTTCGTAAAGTTGTTATAAAATGGATCTCGCGTGACAGTCCCACGGTTGGGCAAGGTGTGGGAAACGAGAACAAAGGCTTTGGGGTCATTCCATGTGATTTCAACAAATTTGAATTAAAAAGTGTGCCGCATGATTTATGATTTGCATAAAAAAAATTGAGGATATATTTCATGGTAGCAGAAGTGCTGAACCACCACCAGTTTATTTTTTTTATCTTTTAATTTCCAAGTTTTGCCCATTCGAAGTTAGCAGTGGGGTCAAATTCTTGCTTGTACAAAATCAGACCTAACTTTTTTTCTATAAAAGGTAACGAAATAATTATTACTTTTTTTGATTAGGTAAGAAATGTGGATATTATACTGTATGACAAAATTTTTCTGAATTAACTACAAAAAAAATGGTGACCACCCGAAGTGTACACCTAATTGGTCAATTATTGCAATTTTAAAATGGTTCTTGTGCCAACCCTGGTGCATATCAAATATTACTTTTTTCTGAAATATAATGTACTTGCCGTGTTCATCTTGTAAAATAAATATAATTGTGTTAGATCAATTACTTCTAATAGAAAAATGTAAGTGAAAATTGAGAAATTCGAAAAATGCTCGTGTTTGACTCTAAAAAAATCCATGTGGAAGAGAAAATAAAAATTTGATTGTAGTCAGAAAATATACCTGATAATTTCGTTAATTAGATTTAAAAAAAGAAGTTTTGTTATTTTGCCTATTTTTTGAAATATGATTTTTTTAACATGCTACTTTTTACAACTATCGATACTTACAAAATGTTTTATGTTATAAATTAATAAAAATGGGACGGTAATTGGTCATACGGATATTATTTACGTTTTTTATGTTCAAAAATTTTTTTTGACATGGCAATAATTTCATTTGTAAATTTAATGAGGGTAGAAATTCGACAATGCACTGTTACCTGACAAGGATTGTGAATCACTTGCGAATGTTTCTTAATTTAGCCGTGTAGTGAATAACCGACGCCTCCTGACTTGTTAACAAGCTTTATTTGCATGTTAAATGGCTAAATTACGAACATAAGTAAACGGCCCAATAATCCTTATCGAAGTTCTATAGGAAATCGTATTTATCTAGGAGATAATGAAGTGGTGCAAACTCTTTGTAGTAAGTGCTTGTGTTATTAATAGTTGACTGTTCAAATTCATGGGATCAAGTTCTTTTTCGTCTCAAAATCAGATGTCGAAGAAGCTGAGGTACATCTATCAGAGTGATTTAAAAATATAAGGACCATAAAAAATACACGTTCTTATCATAGCTTCGTTCCCATTTCTCAAAATGAATTAAAAGTGCGACGTTATTCAACTTCAGAAATTTTGAAGTAGCAAAGGTTTGCAAATGATTTTTTTTTTATAAATATATAAAGTAAATTTCAATCGTCTGGATTTTATTTATATTTTGCCATCGAATTCATTCATATTTATAAGTTTAAGGTCATATGTATTTTAATCTGCATAAATACAACAAGAACGAAAATGTATGAGACGAGCAGTTTAAAAAATCATATTATAATAAATAGGCAAAATAACAAAACTTTTTTTTCTAAATCTAATTAACGAAGATATCAGCTATATTTGCTGACTAAAATCAAATTTTTATTTTCTCTTCCACATGGATTTTTTTAGAGTCAAACACGAGCATTTTTCGAATTTCTCAATTTTCACTTATATTTTTCTATTAGAAGTAATTGATCTAACACAATTATATTAATTTTACAAGATGAACACGGCAAGTACTTTATATTTCAGAAAAAAGTAATATTTGATATGCACCAGGATTGGCACAAGAACCGATTTAAAATTGCAATAATTGACCAATTAGGTATACACTTTGGGTGGTCACCATTTTTTTTGTAGTTAATTCAGATAAATTTTGTCATACAGTATAATACCCACATTTCTTACCTAATCAAAAAAAGTAATAATTATTTCGTTACCTTTTATAGAAAAAAAGTTAGGTCTGATTTTGTACAAGCAGGAATTTAACCCCACTGATAACTTCGAATGGGCAAAACTTGGAAATTAAAAGATAAAAAAAAAAACTGGTGGTGGTTCAGCACTTCTGCCACCATGAAGTATATCCTCAATTTTTTTTATTCAAATCAAAAATCACACGGCACACTCGATTTGTTGAAATCACCTGGAATGACCCTTTGGGCAGAACTTGTGGGTTCTGGATCTGATTTGACTGAATATTACTGTTTTACTCGTGTAGGCCAATTCGAGTTTTAGATATTGGATGTGTTTCCGATATGATACTGATCTGTCAGTGACAACAGTGATAGTGATATGATACAGATCGAATTACTAAAACTCGAATTGGCCTATTAGAGCATTTTTTGTTCCAAACTATCTCCACACCAAATTTCGTCCAAATTAGTTCAGCAGTTCAGTAAAGGTGGCCACTGACGAGCCTTCCAGCAGTCCAAATAGCGTGACTGCAATCCAAAATCGGGCCGTGAATGTCAAAAACGTACAATGTTTATTTAATATTAGGATGCCGTCGATTTGGATGAATCCATTGTAACGGCATCCATTTGGAAGGCTCGTCAGTGGCCTGCTTAAAGAGGTAGGTAACTGACAGCCAGTTATTATTGCATTTATTATAATTAGTTGGCATTGAATAATGCATTGTATAAATACGCTCGTTTTTATACCCTCTAGCCGCCTAGAGACCTTTAAAAAAGTCTCCTGTTCCATTCTAATTTGAACTTTGTGTTAACAAAATCAAGATTTCAATTTGCTTGGCAAGGTTTGACGTATGGGCGGCTAAAGGATACAGACGGTTCATTTAACCTTTAACCTGCGGTATTTCCGGACCGATATTAGGACCTTCAAACCTTCAAGATAAGAGCGTACGTACTCCCATCTTAATTTTTTTTAAAGGCCGGCAACGCACCTACCACCTTATGGTGTTGCGGGTGTCCATGGGCGGCGGTAATCGCTTACCATCAGATGATCCGTCTGCTCGTTAGCCTCCTATATTATAAAAAAACCATTTTCATCATAATACAGTACCTAGGCACCTATATATTTTATTACGTAACCTTCTCCTACATAATTAATAACAGGGCAACAGAGCTCAACTAGGGTGCGGAGTATTAGGGTCGGCAACGCGCATGTAACACCTCTGGAGTTGCAGGAGTCCATAGGCTAAAAAGACTGCTTACCATCAGGTTGGCCGTACGCTTTTTTGCCAAAAAAATGGGTGGTGTTGATATTTTTTATTAAAAAAAATCAACACTAACCATTAGGAAATTAAGGACCCGTAAAAGCAATGTTGCACCAGTCTCGAAATCAATGACCTCTGCAATTGCCGTGGTTCCGTTATCATGATCATCATCAACTGTGCCTCGACCTTGAGCTTTCTGAGATGATTGCGGGGCCATAAAGTTAGCGGATTTGGGCCTCGATACTCTTGATTCAAATTTTAATACTTTACTGAGGAAGAGTTACAGACTTGCTCGGGTACATTACATTACCAAAAGTTAGTGTAGGTATATATCACATATATGTATTATCATGATACTTAGTCCAAATATTATATTAATGTCCATTCTGACTGCTGCTAGGGACCTAATTTGCATTCAATGTTGATACAAAAAGGCCGTTAAAATATCTATTAATTGTAAATTTTTTGTTTTGGATTTGATATTACACAAAAATTTAAATATATTAAATATCAACATATTCTTTGCAAATGTTAATCATTTTAGTAAATAACTATCATTCAATCAGATTCTTATTATAAAAATACTAAAACTCCTATCCTAGAATAGCGATGCCGTTATATAGCGGCCGTCTCCATAGAAAATACTCCATCCATATTTAGCCGTATTATTTTACTAGACGGCCGCTATATGACGGCACCGCTATCCTAGGAAAACAGAGCTTTAAGGGGCCCACTGTATCGGCACTATCGGCCTGTCAGTTGTTCGGAACTGTCAATCAGTGGGCCCCTTTAAAGGTTTTAAAACCGCGTGTTTCACTTTGGAATTGCCGCTGCGCTCACGCAGCCGCTTGCTAACACCCGCCGTTCTCCTGGCCCCAAGAACTAGCACAAAACAATAACGCAGAAGCTCATGCCCCAGCTATTATTTATTACCAAACGCAATGTTGTAATTCTAATGCCGTGTTCTTTTAGATACATTAGTAAATTAATGCAACTTTGCTTACGGCTGCCCTTAAAATATGATCTATTGTTTTTCATTAAGCGCTTGTCAATAATTATTCTTCTTTAATTGTCTTAGTATCTGATTGGCCGTTGGCGGTCATCAATATCTGTTGTCATAAGACATACTTTACGATTGCAACAAGTGCGTCATATTCGATATATCGAAAGCATTTTCGCCCAAGGGTGAGACCTTAGCTACACTCAGTCAATAAATATAAAGGAAGCGCTTTTGTTGTTTCTTACTTGCCATTTAGGACCAGTTGCACCATTGACTAACCGGGGGTTAACCGAAACCTAGTTACCATGGTTACCAGTACAATTTGACACTGGGTTAACGGTTTAACCGGTTAACCCCGGGTTAGTGGGATGGTGCAAGTTGCGCTTAGCCGTGTCCGGAATTCTGGGTGGCAATAAAATCTATCTCTATGACAAAACAACAGCCCCTTCTCTGGTGTGATTCTTCTAACCCTCTATTGTTTGCAATCTCTTGAACTCCAGGCCGCGTAGCCAACATGCCAATCGCTTACGCTCCGTGGCGATCGAAACGCAGTTGTCACTGTCGCACTAATATACAAGAGTGATAGAGAGACACAAAGCGTGTCGTTATCGAAGCGATAGCGATTGTCACCTTGGCTAGGCCGGCAGTTGTATCTCTAATCTTTAGCAGTGTTTTTAAAAATATTATATTTAAACTTTAAATTTCTTTCAGGCTCCTACCACGGTGAGGGCGCTGGCTCCGGCTCCGGCTACTCTGGCAACCAATACCAGCAACCATCCGGTCAGTACGGCGCTCCCAGCCGAACCTTCCAGCAGCCCAAGAACTTCGGTGGCTCCTCGGGTAACTTCGGTGGCTCTTCTGGTAACTTCGGTGGCTCTTCCAACTTCGGTGGTTCTTCCTTCGGTGGCGCCGCGTCCCGCCAATACCTGGCGCCCAAGGCTGGCCCTAATGGCTCAGGAAACTTCAACTCTAGAACCGGATACCAATATTAGGAGCTCAAGACAAATGAATACTGACGAGTTGAAACCAAACTAACAATAGTTAGATCTTATGTCAATGGAATAAGGTTTTTGAATGGTAAATTTATTGTATCAATGATGTTAATATTGACTCTTCATTGTACAGATGTAGTGATGTAATTATTTTCCATCGTATTTTCACGGTATCTTACGAAAGTGTCTTGCTATTTCAGTCAGTTTCGGTAGTCTCGTACTGACATTGACTGAACTAAAAATACGATGGAAAACCATTATAGTTGGTCCAAAAAAAGTCTGCAGCGGATTTGACAGCCCACGCAGTGCAAGTGCCATTTATACGTCATAATTTTATGGAAGTTTGACGTTTATAATAACACTTTCACTTCGTGGGCTATCAAATCCGCTGCAGACTATTCATGGTCTGACTCTATGTGAATTATGAACTACATCTGTAACCGTCTTTGATTTGTCAGTTTTGTTGTGTCATATTGTATAGAATTTGCAATCGATTATGATTTGTATCTACTGATGTGCCGTCGGCCAAAATTGCTAAATTTTCACATGTAAAAGTTTTGAAAATATCTCATATTTTGTATGGGATCGAGATTCCCCATTTCCATGAATTTTTTCTAAAAGTTCCGAGAAATTTTCCTACTTTTTTGAAACTTTCCGCAACTTGCACCTCTGTACTTGTATCCCACTGTCTTCATTTTTATTATTTAGCTTTTTTGTATCTGATGTTGTATAGATTTTGTCATCCATATTGACACTTATTTAATATTCGCTTCTCTCTGTATCATCATTAGCGTTAATTGTTATATATAATGGACAAAGCTGTGAACTATTGATGTGATTTATAATAATATAAGAATTATTATTACTGTTGCCATTTAATATTTCTTCTAACTAATATGATCTCAATCTCTCGACAATTCTGTATCAAAAATAATTTTCTACTATTGTGAAAATAGTCGTAAGTTAATACATATACTCAAATGGACAGTAATATATTTAAGAAAATGACAAAAAAAAAGTTTGTATTGTATAAATGTAAGTCATTGTAAATATCGAACACAATAAACAAAGGTTGAACCTGAGATTTATAAAAAAACATTTTGTTTCATTCCTTGACTTCTGAGAATACGTTTTGCCATATCCATTTTTGAGCATAACATTTTTTAATGATTTCAAAAAATTACAAAAAATATGCAATTATTAACACATCAATTAAAAAAATATTTATCAAAAATGTTTTACCATATCCGCATTTTACTATAGGATAATTTCTGTTAACAGAAAATTATCACAAAATGTAATACATACATTACGTAGGTACGTTTAACATTTGCTCATCAAAAATGAATGTGGCAATATTAAAAATGCTTTTATTTCATGATTACCACTATATTGGAAATAATTGTATGGTACTATAAATAGTAAACATATGTGCTTAAATGATAAGTAAGTTGAATATATCCTAAATAGTATTTTTGCTTCTTTTCGCTCTCTTGCAAACCAATGTAAGTATGGCACAAATTCTCATCCGACGTTCTATCACTCAGGGAACTATGAAAACGGATAAAATCGTGTACCTATTTAATATACATCGTAATCTTTCGAACCGTTTACAGCGTTCGTTCGTGGTCAACGGGTGACTAATTCAGTTCTAATCTAAAACTAATTTACACACGATCTGTGTGAAAAAAAAACTAGTTTGAATGAGCCCAATACTAAAATGGAAACTGCGGTAAGAGCAGATGCGCCTCAAGAGTATCGCCTAATAAAGGCAAGATGATACCCACAGCGCATGAGCGAGGTCAGTCTGCCGTATTCGAACTTCAAGATATTCACAAGAGACGACACGTACTAGATCCATTCTAGATACGTTATAGTTTAGATATCAACTAGTTCTCTTTTGCAGCGCAATTCGGGCAACCAATGTTACTTTTACGTTATAGATAGAGTAAGGGTCTCCCCTGATATATCGACGCGCTTTCGGCAAAAGCCGATAGGAAAAAGCTTTATGTCCACGCAATAAGAGCGAAAAAGTCGTCGTTCGGCTCGGCTCGCATCGGCCGGCGCCTGCCGACGCGTCGACGGCTTTTTCGCTCTTATTGCGTGGACATAAAGCTTTTTCCTATCGGCTTTTGCCGAATGCGCGTCGATATATCAGGGGAGACCCTTACACAGGATACGACTTAGAGATCCAATTCACATCTAATAGATATCTCGTTCAAGAGTATCTCCAGAATCGCGCAAATGTTAAATTTGACAGGTTAGATCTTAAACATATCGTTATCGTATCTTGGTGATGCCTAAAAGATATCTAATAGATGTCTATTTCAAAATCCGAATCGGGCCCAATGACGCAAATCAGATTAGATTTATTCTAGACTAGTGACCCGCCCCGGCTTCGCACGGGTTACACAAAACCTCAACAAATTATATACACCTAAACCTTCCTCAAGAATCACTCTATTGATAGGTGAAAACCGCATGAAAATCCGTTCAGTAGTTTTTGAGTTTATCGCGAACATACATACACACAAACAGACGGACGCAGACGACTTTGTTTTATTTATAAGGTGTAATCTACCCTACTAAGGCCCACTGCACCATTCTACTAACCCACTGTAGTGACAATAGTTACCATATTATTCGTGCGTATTCTAGTTGCAATTCTAGTTTTGAATTTGATCTGGATTTATTATGGATATGATCTGTTTCTAGAGAGAAAACCTCCTAAAAATATAATAATATACCTAAATCAGAAATCTCTTTCCTGTGTACATTTAGGTATAAAAATAGTTGATGATATTCACAGACAGTAAAAAGTTATTGACCCAATACAATACTTAAAGTTCCTAATTTTCGAGAACAGTAGGTACAGTCAGCCAAGAAAGTGGTAGACCACTTTCTTGGCTGACCGTACATAGTGTACATACATGTATGCCCCAAGGAAAAAAGTCGCATTCATTGAATATATGCGTGAATCAGCCATTACACCAAACATTACAGTATCGCATTATGCCGTATATAGCCTATGCACTTATTACTCATCGCCCCGTTTTTTTGCGTCGGCAAACGTTTATTTTAATTGAAGGTGGTGATGAGTCCCTGACTGATAGAAACTATGTCAGGAATGTGATCAAGCTGTGAATAGGCCTATTAAACCTGTAAAAACTAGTTAATTACATTTAAACGCATAATTTGTAATTTGTATATTAAACGATTATATTTGTATAAGGTACTGGCCTGAGAAGGGAAAAATATGTGTAATGATTTTACGAGGTTACCAACAGTCTCCTAGCTACTGTAGCAGACAGGATAGATGGCGCTTTCTGGGAGTACTGGAGTAGCCTACATGTCTATTAAATCTAAATAAAGTACACAACATAGGTAGTCACTAACATAGTTAAGAGTAATAATAAGCTACTAATATATTATGGAAATTTAATTTCTGAAATAAATAATTATTTTATTTAATTTAATTTTAATGTTGGTAACGTAACCAGCGCCATCTGTTGCCTTAATCGTTACTCAACATTCTCAACAATCAAAGCTCTTTGTTACCAGTCGCGTGTTCTGTTCGAGGATTTAAAATCCATTCAAGCTTTAATAGTTCAAGTCATTGTCAGAAGATGGCGTTGACTTGCTTAATTTTAGTTACTCGTATTTGAAAAAGATCGCTTAATGGGACTGGGCTTTTGTTTTGATACTTTTGATGTCAAAATTATGTCTTGTTATCATTCGCCCGTGCGTCTCGCTCGGGCCAATATGTGTTGATAATTAGAGCGAAAAGCACGCGTGAATGATAAATAAATGTCATCATTTTGATATCAAAATGTAAGTTCGAATTGAGCTCCCGGTCAAGAGCATGTCAGTCCGTGTACAGTGTAGGGTTCCGTAGTCATCACTCCGTTAGAGTTAGACCAAAAAAGTCTGCAACGATTTTGATTTCAAACTATGACGTATAAATAACACTTGCAATGCTATCAGATTCGTTGCAGATTTATTTTAGTCTTACTCTAATGAAGTTACATAAATGGAGCATTTAGAGAATATAAATATAAAAAGGAGTACATTTTACTTAAAATGTATGATTTGCGGAAACTCAAAAACGACCACACACCCGAGTTAAACACTCTACTTTTCATACCGAATGCGAGGAAACCAAACAAGACACGGCAATTTCGCAAAATCAGTAATGGAAGTACCTAATAGATCTACGGCCATGATTTATTTTCCTTAGGACTTACTTGCAATCGGAGACTTTACATGTGTGAAGATTAATAACCCCTAGCGAAAATCATTTAGATTGCAATATTTACGAAAACGCACATTTTTTAACAAACTGCAGTAATTTTAAAATGAGTTGTTCATTATAGTATGAAAATCAGCGGGATTGCCTCTTACTTTTTAATTTTATGCTTTTTTCGTTCTAAAAGCCGCAACAGACTACCGGACCGCACCGCAACCTTGGTGTGCCTAATAAAAGAATAATACAATACAATACAAATACTCTTTATTGCAAAATAAAAAAAATAAAAATAAAAGTATTTTAAATATTAAATAACAATAATTAATAATATAAGTAATTTTTATCTTGTATTTTATTTTAATTTCATGAATATAGTGCTAAATAACTTTAAAAATCAATTTAATATCGTACAAACGTTTAACTGTGGCTGTATAAGATTCTGCCTTTGCTCATTTACGCAAGTGTAAGGTTTAAAAAATATTTTTGGTGTATTCTTTTTAGTTCCCGCCTTATGAAATCGAGTAAATAGAATTCAACGACAGAAATCAAGAATAATTTGTTTTTAACAATTCACTTACATCATTTTTTATAAAAAAAAGGATCAACATGGGATTAGTAAAATTAAACAATTACCAATTGTTCCAGGCGAGGAAATAAAGACACTATTTTTCCATTTTGTTTCCACCCAGTTGTTCGTGGCACGGGGACGCAGAGGAGTACACCACTTTTCTGCACTAGAGCATAAACGTATCACTTTCTGCGCACCTTTTAGAACAACAGCGACCCACTTTCAGAGCATGAGATATGAAAAAAAATAATTGTCACTGAATGACGTACTTACCATAACTTCTTCATATCTTTGATACTCATTACCAGAAATTATCCTCCAGGTCCCCTAACTTTGAGATATAGGAGTGCCTATATTTTCTGTTGTGTCATTTGTCTCCGGCAAGTGGTGGGGAAAAATGGGAATCATTTACCCCTTATTCCCATCTGTTCCCGGCGGGGACAAATCCCCGTTTTCTGTCAATGTACGACCCAGATAGTAGAGACCGAGGTTGAAGGCAACATATGCCATAAAGATGTTTTACGACACAGATAGCTAATTATGAACGAAGTTCGTGCAAAAATAACGTAGTTTCATATAAATGTTAAGATAAATACGACTCTTTGTACCAGGACCACAGAAAGATACCATCGATGATGAGAGATGCGTACAAGTACGTGCCCTTGCAGAACGGGCACATGGTTTTAGAATTTCGCATTAAATTCGTTCTTAGATAATGATTCTAGTTTGCTAACTTGCTTTCGGCGTAAATAAATGTTCAATAAAGTTAGACCAACCGTTGTATTCGAAATTTCGAACTTTAAGATATTCACAAGAGACGACACGTACAAGATCCATTCTAGATACGTTATAGTTTAGATATCAACTAGTTCTCTTTTGCAGCGCAATTCGGGCAACCAATGTCACTTTTACGTTAGATAGAGTAAGATATCTATTAGATGTGAATTGGATCTCTAAGTCATATCCTGTGCAAATCGTTCAAGAGTATCTCCAGAATCGCGCAAATGTCAAATTTTAAAGGTTAGGTTAGTAGTAGTTAGGTGATGTCTAAAAGACATCTATCTAATAGATGTCTATTTCAAACATCAAACATCAAACATCAACATTTATTCAGCAAATAGGCCACAAGGGCACTTTTACACGTCAACAAAACGTTCAAAATCCGAATCGAGCCCCAAGAAAAGTCAGCAACGATTTTAATAACGTAGTGCAAGTGTTATTTTATAGGCACGTCATAATTTCATAGACGTTTGACATTTAAAATAACACTTGCATTGCGTGTGCTATAATATCAAAATAGTTGCAGACTTATTTTGTTCTAACTCTATCGCAACATCGACAAAGGTTTGTCCGATGTTTCATTTGCCAAATGTTAATTTCCCCGAATGCGATTTTTTAAACCTAAAATAATCCTAGACGTTTTAAAAAGGCATCCTGTAGAGTGTGTCGCACATAAAAAAACCGACATAAAAAAACGAGTTTAGGTACCTAAATGAGTATTAAAAATAAAACATCAGACAAAAAATATTTCGAGTTTGCGATAGGTAATTAACCTTAAATTTTATTTTTTGGACAAAATAAAAAGGGTTCTGACAGCAACGAAATTTTTTTTTAAATTTGCTGCCCCTCTTCTTCCCACCAACGGAGCGGCAGCTGATATCCACTAGGGTTCATTACAGATCGCCCTTAACCACTTTACGAGATATCTCCCGGGATGCGATGAGTGAAGAATATCGCGCCTGGCTTGCGGTCTAGAAGGCTCTACATTCCTTTTTTATAAGGGCCCGATTCGGATTATGAAATAGACATCTTTTAGACATCACCAAGATACGATAACGATATGTTTAAAATCTAACCTGTCAAATTTGACATTTGCGCGATTCTGGAGATACTCTTGAACGATTTCCACAGGATATGACTTAGAGATCTAATTCACATCTAATAGATATCTTACTCTATTTAACGTGAAAGTGACATTGGTTAGCCGAATTGCGCAGCAAAAGAGAACTAGTTGATATCTAAACTATAACGTAACTAGAATGGATCTAGTACGTGTCGTCTCTTGTGAATATCTTGAAGTTCGAATACGGCAGCCAGTGTTTAATGTATGTTTGTTGATCTTTGATGAGTTTTGGTAAAGTAATAGCTGTAGAAGTATCGTTTCAGCCTTGCGTGAGAATTCCGTATTTGTTGCGCACACGCATGTCACGCTCACACTTCTATTATACCGGGTGTGGCCTGTAACACGAGCAAATAATTAAAACATATATTGTACTCCTCAAACGGTCACACTTTTCTTCAACAACTTTTAAAAATATTGAAGTATTTAGACTCCCTATTTTTCATACAAAATAAATATTATCTTCAATGGACGCCATCGCCACGCCATTATCATTGTGATTGACGTTGCTTGTCACGCCTTAAACATAACAAAATTCACAATACATTGCGTCTTTGAATAACCTTTAAAGTGTATTAAAAATCAAACTACAAGTTATTTTCAAAAGTCGCTGAACAAATGTTGGTCAGTATGAGGAGTACAGCCTACAGTTAAATTTTTTGCTCATATAACAGGCCACACTCGGTATACAGTGGTATGACTAAAAGAAATTAAGAACTAGCTTAAATTTAAAATAGGCCCTTGAGGCATCGTACCAAGGATGCTGGCGGCATTTCCTGGCTGTATCGCAATACTGATACGTTGTGCGAGGTAGCCACCAGCTCTTCGGTCACCAGTTACGTCAACCTTGGTTGTATGTAGTAGGTTTGGTTAGTTAGATGAATTAAAGAGCAAAAAATCTTTTCTTAATACATATTTATTATAATCCTTTTATTGAACTTTAATTAAATTATCAGCATCGCCGCCTAACACAAGGTTTTCAATTAAACCTCGTCATCAGTAATATTGAAGTTCATTGAAAATAAGGGGGAAAATACGTAGGTACCATACATTCGATTTTAGTAGGTACTTACATAACTTCGCCTTGCATAACTTCGAGTTGTTTTATAATATAATACTACATTTTTGTAAGTCGGTGAAATTTTAATAAAAAGAAAATCGTTCATCACCTGATGATTACAAAAAGTCTTTTATTAAAATCAAATTAAATACCAGAGGGCTGGCCTATATTTTGCCCAAAGGATCAGCATTGCCATCCAGCGGGGCAATGCGGCTAGCCTTCTGGGCACCCTACCTACGGACCATGACTTAGGGCAAATTTTTTATTTATAAGTTTTAGTGATTTGTTATAAAGTTGTAAAAATGTTATTAAATAAATTAAATACCATATATGGTTAGTTACATTAACTTAAAAGCTATATTAAATTAGTTACAAAAAAGTCAAGCGTGAGCCGATTTTATGAAAAAATTAAAAGTACCTATGTTTTGATTTGATTTTGACTTTTTTGATGTACATAATTGTATAGGTAATGTAGGCACGTAATCATTATAAATATTAAGTAAATAATCGTTGCCTAACTCACAACACATGCCTTACTGAGCTTACTGTAGGACTGTCCCATAATATTTATTTTTATTGGAGCGCGAATTCGATTCGCACTTGTCGGTTTTTGGTGTCGTTTAAAGTTAAGAGGTCAGAGCGAGCCTCCAATCCACACCCACCAACAAGTCAATCAAGACTCACTTAACTATGTACTCAACTCATATATACACATACATATATATACACGAAACATCCGTCTAGTGTCGTGAACGAGTCATTAACCGAATCGATTAAAAAATCGTTAATTGATTTCTATCGATCGACACCATAGTGACCCGGAAACCGAAAATTACATCATTAAGGGGTATGCTTTTGTTAAATAGGTTTTAATAGGGTACAAACTATTCCGCACAAACTATTCAGTTTTGATGATATCACCAAGTTATATGCCCACGTCATCTGTTTATGGTTTAATTAAGTAAGAATAGAAAAAAAAACGATGAATTTGGGTGTTTTCACAAAACTTAGTGTGAGGATTCAAGTTTTTTTATGATTACGAGAAATTTTAACCTTTACATATCTTTCAAGTGTCTTTTGGTTGGGCTTTATAAAAAAAACAATTGAAGAAATATGTTTTTATCGTATAATTTTAATTATTTATTATATTTCTAAATTAAATAAATATGTTAAACTTCCAAAACATGTTTATAAATATTTATGTAAAAATTAACTGTCATAATGATGCTGTTTAGCAAAAATGTGTTAACCCACATTAATTTTGCAATAAAATGTCAACTTTAAAGCGTCAATTTTTTGAGTTGATATCTTATTGCAATATGTATGGGCGATTCTCAGAGATGACATTCGGTGCCTGACTTCGGTGCCAAAATTTTTTTTTAACTTATATAATATGCGAGTTTATTTCCTAAAATCTACCCTTAATATAAAAAATATTGGTAGTGGAGGCCTCCATTAGAACCTTATAGTTTTCAAGATATTTGAGATTTAAAAAACACCGAAATCATGTGCAGGCACTGAAATCAATTTGCGTCACCGAATTCAATAATGCTTACACCAAAATCACATTTAGGTTTTATATCTCAATTATATACTTATCTTAATCATATTTTTGGACGCTGACTCAGAAAGAAGAGAGCAAGCTCTTAGTGGCGGAGAGGAAAATCTGGCGGAAGATTTTGGGGCCTATCAGAGAGGAGGATGGAACTTGGAGGCGTAGAAAAAATAGGGAGCTAGAGGAGCTGGTTGCGATGCCTAATATAATTGGCGAGATCAAAGCAACACGACTCCGCTGGCTTGGTCACCTGGAGAGGATGGGAGAGGATCGTGCTGTGAGAAGAGCGTATGTGGGGCACCCGAGCGGAAAACGTCCGTCTGGGTGTCCCAGATACCGCTGGAGTGACGAAGCCCAAAAAGACCTGTCCGCCCTCGGAATACCCAACTGGCGTGAAGTGGCACAGAATAGGGCAGAATGGCGCTCTCTTGTGTCAGAGGCCAAGATCCTCTTTGGGTCACTGAGCCAGTGATGTATGTAATCATATTTTTCAATCCTATTTGTTGATAAGCGATGTAACAAGGCTAATGATCTCGAAAGCTTACATAAATTTAATAGATATAGACTCAAGATTTTAAAATAACCAAATTACGGCTTGTAAATCAACATCTCTAGAAGATATCCCACACTATATGACTGGCCTCATATAATAGGGTGATGTGTGGTCCTGAAACGAGTTTTAGACATGTCGACATTGTCGACCACAAATTCGCACATTATAATCATTTATTCATTGCATTATTATATCCATGAAGGAGAAGATGTTTGTTTCACGCAATTCGACCGCACACGCATCTATAAAAACTTATGTTACCTGCACCCGATAAACAATACACTCTTGAGTGGTGTTCAATGCTCATTAAATATTTAATGTACTTATAAAGCAATGTGATGCAATACGGAAAACAAGTATTTTTTTAATAAAAGAGTTTAAAAGCGTGAACTCCGTCAATTTAAAACTATAATATTTGAAGGGTACATAAATAATCATACAAAAGTAACTTAAATATATCTAAATATTAAAATATTTTAATCTAAAAGGCCTCCGCGTACCCTGTATATTCTTAATATTTGAAGTAGTCGAGTAATGCTTGAAGATCCAATTACCAATTAATTATGATCTCCAGCACCCTCAAACACTTGAGCTAAATTGTAACAAAGTTGTTGACAAAGACATAAGACATTGAGGATTCTTAAATTATTTGCTGTGTTCAATTTGTGTCTATGGCTATGCTTTAGAAATATCGATCAGGTACGCTCAGTGCCTTTGAAGCGATCTCGACATTAGAATGCAATTTTATTTTTAATCCCTTGTTCTGTACATCCTGTCCCTTGGGTTTACCTTGCATAGTACTTACATACACAAGTTATATTAAAAGAAGTGGGATCTAATTGACTACGTTTATTTAACATGGCTGACATGTTTAAAGGTATCGAGGTGTAGGGCCTCCGGTGATACAGAGGACAACGAACATAATTTACTTAATTGGTTGGAAAAGATAATCAAGACAGAGAAAGAAACATTGGGTCTATACGTCTGGTTTAAAAAACTACTCATAGTGAACTAGTGATTTTGTGTACCTACTATGACATAATTTACTTACAAACATAATTTTGCGTTTGTACAACGTATCTTTCACTTTTTAGACACAATAAATTAGTACAACAAACTAGTTTACAAAGCAGGATTTGAATTCAGTGATCACTTTTTTGATATCGGTGGTCAAAAAATCCACCGAAACCAGGGAAATCAACACCAGCGATATCAAAATTAATCGCTTTTTAGCAATTACAGAAATAGCATGAACGATACAGAGGAGATGTAATAATGGTGGATTTACGTACTTTCGATGACTTCTTAATCACTTACATAAGGATAATTGCACTAAAACTTTCGTAGTAAATTGCACCACCGATCTCAAAAAAACATAGGACCAAACCCAGCGAAGGACGGAGAAACGTTTAAAAAATCACTTTATTGTACTGTGACTGTACCTCTACTTTATTCAACGGTTAAGGCACAACTAAAGCATACTATGTTTGAGACACTGAGTTCCTGGTCTACAACTTTGAAGGAGTACTGACATGTTTTGCAAATTACACCGATATCAGTCACTAGCCCGGGACACATCGTAAATTTGGTTTTATTCAATGTGTTGAGCAAACACATTATTGTGATATAAAGAATATGATAAGCTAACTAATACCCTATGCGTGAATGCCCATAATAACTCCGATCTAATGCCCCATCTTGAGTAATAATTTTTTGTTTCATAAAATCTGGGTGCGGGACACGCCCACCGAACATCATTTTTGGCATTTGAATTTCTTTTTCTTGTATTATTTAAATAATAAATAAATAATTTAATAGTGTCCCAGACAGAATATAAGCTGAAGATCATGCCTAAATTAATTCAGATTTATTGAACAGTAAATTCAATCAATTACTGCCCCGGACACGTAAAAACGGCCCTCCTGAGAAATGCCCGTATGTGGGTTGACACATTATTGCTTATCAGCCTCCTGAACAGCAATAGTATGAGCTTACGCGTAAGGCATAATAAAAAAAAACTTGTACCTAACTTTACTTTGATTCGACTGCAATAGGTGAACGATCCAATGTAATTGTAGGTACTTACGGAACCCTCGGAGCGCGAGTCCGACTCAGAATTGATAGTTTTATCACACCTATGTAGCTTCCACCAATTTGGCACTGATATAGACGATATCGAGAACGTAACATACATTCTGTGCATCTCGCTCGTACTCGCATATTAGTGCGAGCGAGATGTGTAAACAGTAAATTACAATGACGTTAGCATATATGTCAGGATTGACATTGACAGTGACTCTTGGTACGGGTACTTACTACACACTAAAATTGGACGTAGTTTAGGGTAAAAGATCCAATCCACAAAAATCTGTTAGTAAAATTTGAACTTTCTGTCAAACGGAAAAGTCATTCATTTAAATGGCAAATTTTATAGGATGGATCTTTTACGCTAAACTACGTATTGTCAAGTGAAGACTGTTTAAAAAAACCGGTCAAGTGCCGGCTCGTCTCGTCGCACCGAGGGTTCCGTACAAACTTTCAATTATCTTATGTATCTAACTATAAGCACGAAAGAATTTTGACCAGTAGTATAGGTAGGTCTAATTGTCTATAGCGCGCCATCTGTCGGTAAGGTAGCTAAGTAGCGCGACCTATTGTATGTATCAAAGATAATTTGATATTCTAAATTCTCTTATGTTGGTTTTTCAGGGATTTAAATATTTTTTCTGCCAGTAAAAATTAAAAACAAAATTGTTTTGGAATGTATAATTCTGTGGCCCTAGTGAAAAAGGGTACAAGTCTCACGCAGCTTAGGAGTAAACAGGTGTTACTTGGAACTTATACCCATTTACAACTGCGCTGCCTGAGACTTATACCTTTTTTCACTAGGGACACAGAATTTAACCTCTTTCAAATGATACCCCCCTTAACCTAGTACCTAACGAGACTTTGAAATTTAGGGGGAATAAATAATATATAATTTGGGAATAAAAAACACACACTTTCAATGCGTTTGAGTTAATCTTGTTCACGTACATTCCAAATTTCAAATCGATAGCTTCAATAGTTCTCGAGATATTTAGCGATGTGACAGACGACATAAGGGTTTCTTTTGTACCTTTTTGATAGGGAACCCTAAAAACAGAAACATAAAAGAGGGCGGAAGATATTTTTGCAATCAGATTTAAATGCAGAACGAATTTTTATGGTCTTAATTAATTATGTGCCAAACCTATCGATGCACTACCTATTTTATTATTTAGGTCATTATAGATTGAGTTTTTATGGGTAGCTGTTTTAGTTTTTTATTTAATTTGCATTTATGTTTATATTGTTTCTTTTTACTCGGCTACGGGATCAAGAGAAGATTTCGATAGTTTATTTATGCCCACACCCACATACACAAACAAGTGTATCAGTGCCCCAAACGCATTAGTTCCGCGTAGCATTATTCCCGATCGCATTTTTCCCCACTCGTGTTAGTTCCGGGTAGCATTATTCCCGGTCGCATTTTTCCCTACTAGCGTTAGTTCCGCGTTCCGCGTAGCGTTAGTTCACAACTTACCTAGACGGAGCCCCGCTTCGCGGGGCTCCTATTTCTGGGCGTTTTGCCCTTCGGACATCTGAAGCTACCTAACGAACCTAACTTATTAATTTAGTGTGACGTCCATGAAAAGAGGGGAAAAATGCGACCGGGAATAATGCTACGCGGATCTAACGCGAGTGGGGGAAAATGCGATCGGGAATAATGCTACGCGGAACTAACGCGTTTGGGGCACTGATCTAGCTACTCACACAAACATTCGTTTACTAGTACGTGTGTTCCGCTGTAATGTCACAGGTAATGTTAAAACCCAAGTCCCAAACTGATTCTGATAAATGAAGTGTTAAATACATTATAAGCGACTTTTAAAAAGAAGACGTTAAAGCCTGATTAGTAATTAATATGATCATTGTCAAGAGGGCGCTGTTATTCTCATGTACAGGGGTCACCCCAGTTTAGTATAGAATGCAAAAATTAGTTCCAGTGAAATTCCGCAACATGGCGCTTGATCATATGGTCAGGCTTTAGTATTTATGAAGCCTTGTATTTATAATTTTATGAAGAGATGGTTTAGGAGATTAAACATATTTTTATACATACAAGCAGCTTTTGTGTATTTGTATTGTATTAAATTACCGAAAGGGCTGATTCATGTCGCTTCGGCTCCGCACACGTCTTCCAGATGATCCAGGATCCGGATTCCTTTGTTTGACATAATTATTGAAAGTCATAATGTAATAATGTGACGAGAAAGGTATTACGAATGAATGTGGAGGGAAGTACGAGGAAAGGAAAACCGAGGAAAAGGTGGATGGACTGTGTGAGAGATGATATGAAACGAATGCAAGTGAATGATGAAATGACGGGCGACAGAGAGGTGTGGAAGAGAAAGACATGCTGCGCCGACCCCAAGTGAATGGGACAAGGGCAAGAGGATGATGATGATGAATGTAATAATTGTCAGATTATCATTATTCCTAATTCTGAAACTGTTAACTTTTCAGGAGTTTCGTAAGGTTATCTCACACAAACCTAACCTAACCTGTCTAAGGTTAGGTTAGGTTTGTTTTATGGCAATCCTGAAAAGTTACGCGTTTCTGAGAAAAAACAAATTATGACTAATGAAAATACGGACTAACAATACAATAGTCTCTCCAGGGTCCCAATGTTCTGTGCACAGGTAAAATCTTACTAAGGATGCTAATTAGTACTAGTAAAATGTATAAGAAGTGAAAAACATCATTAGTGTACTATTAGACTTAAATTGTAATTAATTAGCTGCCGAATTGTTTGACTCTGACAAATTGGTCTAGAATTCTAGATTGTAATAGGTTGCAATAAACCGTAAACGTAGGTATGGGTTCTCTGATTATATAGGTTATGTTTTAATTCCAATTGAGACTTACTGCCGCGCCGCATTGCTGTCGACGTAGAAGTGTTGTCAAGGCATAGACTAGGAATCCTCTAGTTAGACCAATAAAATTAGGAATTAATTAGGAATCCTTTAGAGCAATTATTTCATGCAAGCGATGATGCCAAAAATGCGGGGGTGCGCGGGACGAGGTGAGCGAAGTCCCGTGCCGTGATTGGTCCGTTCAAAGACACGGACGTCACACAAAGACACTTTCGACTCGAACATGGAGTAAAATTACCGCATGCTTGGCAGAGGGGGTAGCGCGACTATGCTCAGTCTGGTGGATGTTTTGTCAACTTTTGTCTGTGTGTCAAGGCAAAGTTGTAATGACAAAGTCTATTCTGACACTTCCATACTTTGTCCTATCCGATTAGGTGCAAAGTTAGCTTAGACGGAGTTTATGTTTAATTTGACAGTTTTTCTGTAATATCGCTTGTCGCCAAAACTAACCATACATGTAGACTCCGATCACTGTAAACTTGAACCGACTTGGCAGGGACCATTAATACATACCCCCTTTTTAGGGTTCCGTAGGTACCCAAAGGGTAAAATTGGGACCCTATAACTAAGACTCCACTGTCCGTCTGTCCGTCTGTCCATCTGTCCGTCTGTCTGTCATCAGGTTGTATCTCATGGACCGTGATAGACAGTTGAAATTTTCACAGATAATGACGTATTTCTGTTGCCGCTATAACAACAAATACTAAAAAGTACGGAACCCTCGGTGGGCGAGTCCGACTCGAACTTGTCCGGTTTTTTAAGTCTCTATTTTAGAGCAGTAGAGCGATCGGGTGGGAGTACTCCCTCTGGGTTTGTGATACACACATACATACATACTTACCCCCTTTATTAGTCTTTATACTTTTAGAGGGGAAGCCTTTGCCCAGTAGTGGGACACCAAAGTAGGCTAGAAAAAAAAACTTTTAAGAGCAGTAGAGCGATCGGATGGGAATACTCCCTCTGGGTTTGTGCTCCAGCGATTTAACATAATACACGCATGAAATCATTGCCACATCATGAAATGATCAATTCTAGATCTGGCCACGACATACATATGCAATCAAGCAAACTCATTCAGATTCTACAATAACCTAGAGCCTAGACAATAGTTCTAGACCCGTCAACTTTCCACGAAACCGATTTGTAATTAATTATCAGTATCCTTGAAATTGACCGTTGCTCCTTATCTGAGATTGACAAGGTCGATCCATCACGTATTAAGAAAAAAAACCGACCAAGTGCGAGTCGGACTCGCCCACGAAGCGTTCCGTACCATTAGGTACACAAAAAACGGCAAAAATCACGTTTGTTGTACGGGAGTTGCGAGCCCCACTTAAATATTTGTTTTATTCTGTTTTTAGTATTTGTTGATATAATGGCAACAGAAATCTATGAAAATTTTAACTAGCTACACGGTTCATGAGATACAGCCTGGTGACAGACAGACGGATACACGGACAGTGGATTCTTAGTAATAAGGTCCCGTTTTTACCCTATAAGTATGGAACTAAAAATTAGTAATAGGGTCCCGTTTTTACCCTACAAGTATGGAACTAAAATTTGTAATGGGGTCCCGTTTTTACCCTATAAGTATGGAACTAAAGATTAGTTAGGGTCCCGTTTTTACCCTATAAGTATGGAACTAAAAATTAGTAATAGGGTCCCGTTTTTACCCTATACGTACGGAACCCTATAAAAAACCATAGCAACTAATTACTCGGCATGCATATCATAAGTCGAATATGGTCGTTTATCTTCTATAAAGTTAAAGTTATAGCGTGACGTCACGTGCGGGATTAGGATCAGATGTGGTATATAATGGGGTCAGTGAGATCGGAGCATCACAGTTCAAGTCGTGCCTTCCTTTGCTCGTTCACTCCTATCCAAAAATGAAGCTGGTAAATTTAGATTTTTGTTTTTGACTAGATTTCATTTTTAGTTTTGCTATGTGGTTTATTTTTGCAATATTTGTGGCATTGTTGAAGCTTTTGGAATTTTTGTACATGAAAATTTTTTTAGTGCTGCAATTTATTTTGCTGCGAAGACTGTTGAAAGTGTTTAAATATTTGTCATGTACGCTTTACCAAATTTTGTTTTATCATACCAATTGAACATACATTTTTTGACTAAATTATTCCACAAGACACAAAGTCACATAACGACCACAAGAATTTTAAAGTCAAAATAATACTCAGCCTCGCTTTTGACAACCTCCTGATAGCCAGAGTTCTTATAATAAATACACTGACAAATGGTAATCAAGTTTAAAATATCTACAGAACGCTGGTATTCAGTAGGTAAAAGAAAGGACATGTAATACTTACCACTAGACCTTGGTTTCTTTTTTAGATCCAGGAGTCAATCTCACCCGTCGGTAACAGTCAGCAGGTGACCACTCCACCTGGTAAAGTTAGCGTAACGTATGTAAGAATGTATGAGTGTTTCTCTGCTTTCAGTTCATCCTTGCCGCCCTCATCGCCGTCAGCTCCGCAGCCCGCTTGGAGCATCTGGAGCAGCAGCGAGGACTTAAAGAGTATCTTCCTCCAGTTCAGTCTGGTCAGGGGCAGTTTGGTCAGCAGAGCTTTGGTCAGAGTTTCGGCGGCCATGGATCTAACGACTTTGCATCTCAGGGCTCGAACAGTCTTGATGCTGGGGATTCTGCTGGCTTCGGATCTGCTCCTCAGGGATTGAGGGCTAGCGCTGGTGGTGCCCGTGGTTTCTCCTCGTTTAATGCTGCCCGCTCCAACCAGTACCTGCCTCCGGACCATGGTCCTTCTGGCAGCCATGGTTCTCACGGCCAAGGTGAGATTTAAGACGTAACATTGACACTCTTTTTCACTTCTCTTTATTAGATGATTGCTGTACGTAGAAATACTTGAAGAAAAAAAACAGAACAGCAATACCTCGAAAAGCAGAGCTTTGATAAAATCATAATTTTGACATTGATAAATTATAACAAATTTTTGGGGACAATCTTACACACATCGACCTAACCCCAAACTACAATCTTGTACTGTGGGTACTAAGCGATGATATACATTTAAACCCGGAATCTTCCGCTTTGTAGGCAAGTTCACTACCGACTAGGTTATGAGCCCGTTATTCACTATTTACATTGTGAACATTTTCCATAAATATTCCTTATCTTAACTCTCTAGCTTTCTATAGCCATGAAATTACATCGTGCCTCGAAAAATATTTATTGTCAATAGTATTACTTCAAAATTTTTTTTTCAGATGCTTTCGGAGCCTCCAGCAACCAGTTCGGTTCCCAGTCGCAGTTCGGCCAAAATACCAAGTTCGGCGCCCAGGGCTCCAGCGGCTTCGGATCTCAAGGCTCTAACGGCTTTGGCTCTCATGGTTCCCAAGGTGCTCATGGTGCCCATGGGTCCGGCTTCGGCGCTCAAGGCTCCAGCTTCGGCTCCCAAGGCTTTGGATCCCAAGGCTCCCAAGGCTCGCACGGCTTTGGATCCCAAGGCTCCCAAGGCTCGCATGGCTTTGGATCCCAAAGCTCCCAAGGCTCCCAAGGCTTTGGATCCCAAGGCTCCCAAGGCTTTGTATCCCAAGGCTCTCAAGGCTTTGGATCCCAGGGCTCCCAAGGCTCCCATGGCTTTGGATCCCAAGGCTCCCAAGGCTTTGGATCCCAAGGCTCAAAAGGCTTCGGATCCCAAGGCTCTAGCTTCGGATCCCAGGGTGCTCGTCAACAGAACCTCCGCCAATACCTTGCGCCTAAGACCTCTCACGACAATATCCCTCAGCAGCCTTTCGACCCGGAGTCTGGCTACATATATTAAATCCTTTTAGTGACTTAAGTCATTGTCTAAGTCAGGATTATTGTAATTAATTCACTGTATTAGTCAAACATTGTGTTCTAATAATGCTCATTGTAAAAATATTCAAAGACAATAAAGTATTGTAAAGTATCTCGGTGATTTTTATTTTGACCTATTAACGTCATGTCAATGTCATGTTTACAATACAATACAATACAATATACCTAATACAACATAATATACTCTTTACAGTATATGTATTATGTTGCTTTACCGTCCTGGGGTGGAAATATGGACAATACGTGCCTATGTCAAAAATTTAAAGGGCCATATATGTAATGTACTGTAAAACGTTGTACAATACACGTGCGAAAAGTTAATTCGCAACTCGTGTCGGTTTAAAACACTCCCTTCGATCGTGTTTTAATTTATAGCCACTCGTTGTATTATCCATCTTAAAAGTACGTTAACTTATAATAAAACTTAATATGAAACCTAAAACGTATTAATAATAAAATCGTGACTAACTACGATGTGTTATCATTATTGGATCAATAAAAGTTTATTGTCTACGCCAATTTAATTACCTAATAAATTAGTAGGTAACTTACATAATAATTAACGACTTGTTCCTATTGGCATTGCCTTTAATTATAGAACATCGTCTTTTTGTGACTATTATCTTAATTTTTGGGTTTCAACCTTGCCTCCCTCTCCCTATCATATGATATTTACCAGTCGCTTTTCGGTGAACGAAAACATTGTGAGGAAACTGGACTAATCCTAATAAGGCCTAGTTTCCTCTTTGGGTTGGAAGGTCAGATGGCAGACGCATTCGTAAAAACTATAGTGCCTATGTCAATTCTTGAGGTTAGTCGTCAAGCGGACGACCCCAGCGGGATTTTTATCGCTTATCACCATGTTTGTCACGTTCTAACAAGTATGTAAGACTGTAAGTGCGAAAGTGACGGGCATAGCTGCATAGCGACAGGCGCTTAAAATGGAACCGTGACAAAATGCCGGGATACCGCGAGGAAGAGGTGGATGAGCATCTCCCGCCACACTTCCTACAAAACCGAAGTTTGACAGCGATTCAGGGTCGAATCATGATATCCTTTTCTAACTTATGATCCCTTTCGACTATTTAGGGTTGTCAAAATTAAAGTAATTATCTTATCTGTGGTCGTGCACGCACAAGGAAGTCAAGTGGTGCCAACCCTAATAGTTGCTCGGAGCAATGCTGAGCCGAACGGAGCCGAGTTTGCCCGAAGTCAGGAGTGTCTCGCCACTGCTCCCGCACGAATTTCATTTCATTTCGCATGCAACAGTCAGCATAAGCGATATTTAAGTTCTTCTTCTTCCTCACGTTATCCCGGCATTTTGCCACGGCTCATGGGAGCCTGGGGTCCGTTTGATAACTTATCCCAAGAATTGACGTAGGCACTAGTTTATACGGAAGCGACTGCCATCTGACCTTCCAACCCAGAGAAGAAACTAAGGCCTTATTGAGATTAGCAAGGTTTTCTCACGATGTTTTCCTACTTTTCCTTCACCGAAAAGTGACTGGTAAATAATAATATCAACTGATATTTCGTACATAAGTTCCGAAAAACTCATTGGTACGAGCTAGGCCACCGGCGCTTTATAAACGCGATCTTTAAGGTCATATCAAAGTAAAATGAAAATAGTTATTGAATTCGATTATATTAAGATACATATTAAGTTATTGAATTCGATTCGGGCTCCAGGATTCTCTTCTTCTTCTTCCTCGCGTTATCCCGGAATTTTTGCCACGGCTCATCTGCCTGGGGTCCGCTTGACTACTAATTAGGATAGGATTAGTAGAGTATATTAAGAGGATTCACCGCGGCCGCGCGAAATCGCCTTTTCATACAAACGTAGTATCCATTTTCCTCTCTGGATATTACTTATTAAAAATATTTAGACACAGACATACAGGCCTATTCTGATTTCGAGATAATCACAAGATCTAGAGACGATTTAGAGATCAACTAGATCTACATTACATATCGACTAGATGTGAGTTGGATAAGTCATAACTTGTCGAAATCGTTCAAGAGGGCCTCCAGAATCGCGGAAACGTCAAATTTTACATATCTATCTTACAAATATCTTTAAATTATTGCATATCGTAACTTGTTGAAGTCTAGTATTTAATGTGTTTTCAATTTTAATTTTCTCCGTATTAGTTTTAAGTTAGTGATAAGTTAGGTCCCCACCGAAAATCAGCGCTGCGGCTTACCGTCGCGTCGCTGAGTGGGGGTCCCTTTTAACGTCTATGTCTCGATATAAAATTTGTAATTTAACTGGTCTGTTGACGTAAATAAATGTATTTTCTTTCTTTCTTTCTTCTTTCTTAGTAGAAATCTAATTCATTTTCCGAATCGAGCCGATTGTTTGTTGTATAGGTACCTACCAATCCAGAAAGGGAAGTAAAGACGAAGAACTTGATTTATACAGCTTATAAATGGTCACTCAGATTACCCGCCCAATAGACAATTTGAATCACGTAACACGAATTAACCTTAAAGTTTAGTACAAAAGAACGATTATAACACGAAGCAGATCACGGTCGGGTGAAGGGCGTGGTCACGCGCATATGACGTCACTATTTACGAGTATGGTAACCATAGATACGAGTATGACCTAGGTATTTGCAAAATTTTTAAGATTTTTAGACAGTGGCGTAGCTAGGGGGGCGGGGGGAGGGTGGAGGCGGCCTGCCCCAGGTGTCACCCATTTCGGGGTGACATCCGACCGTGAACATAAGTAGTGCCATCTATAAAATTTCGTACAACTGCGGCAAAATCGATGTTGCTGCCTGGATTGCTTAATTTGGAGCTAAGATTGTCCGCAAATTTATTCCTGAAAGTGAAAACGTGGTGTCCAGCTCAATCAAAAACCATACAATTCACGTAAAAAATGTTGAATATTATAAAATGTGGCTCCTAACGTAGTTCCATATAACACGTGACCTAAAAAAATCGCGAATGCCATAATGTTTAACAAAAAACTATTAATGTCTTCCCATCAGCAACAGGTGTTAGTTTTTAGAAAAACTGTATGAAAAAACAAAAGTTGTTAAGAAAATTGGCCGTGTCTAAACATTGTATGATGAGTTAATGATAATGTAATTATCGACGGGCGTTGTTCCAACTGCGAAACATACACGAGATGAGGGCTCAGAGAAACCAACAATACGAGTATAGGTACCTATTGAACTTTAAAAAGTTTAAGAGGATACAACGTGGCCGCGAAAAATTTATATTAAACTTTAAAAACTTTAAGGGGATACAACGCGGTCGCGAAAAATTTATATTAAACTTTAAAAAGTTTAAGAGGATACAACGCGGCCGCGAAAAATTTATCTCATAAGGCTACCAATATTTATGCACACCTCTTGGGATGGAGCCAACTCAGACAGAATAGGTAAGGTAAACGTACTAATGCTCGACATGCTAATGGCCAATAGTTAGATGACACCTTGCTGTCACCTCTATTGACAATGACTTAAGTTTCAAGACAGTACGTTTACTTTACACGTATTTAGGACCAAATATATGTGTTAAAACGATTTCCAGCTTGCTGGGAATTAATTCCTCAAAATGCTATTTTTGGATCTAATTTGATTGGCAGGTACCTAGTAAAGTTTGTTTAACACTATGGCACGACATGAAACCCTCGCAAATGGCATAAAGTGTCCGGATTGTCGTTCACTACGGTCAAAGAGAATAGATAGTATAGAGGGCTATTGCCAAAGTAAATTTTGTAGTCACGGTACATTTACTGCCATCTATCGACACACGATTAAAACTTAAAATAAAATTAAAAAGTATAAATTAATCAAAATATGTTTACGGATAAATGATTTTAATTTTTTATTGTTCCATACTGACCCATGCTCTTTCACTGATATGTGTTAAAATTGTTAAATATCAACGGTGTCGTTAACGCTATCTAGCCGAAAATAGGCCAACGGTGTGTGCGCCATCTATTCGAGAATGACTTTTTCTTGATTTCCGAGGCACGTTTTTTTCTTAGACTTTATTTATCTTATACGGAGTTATATATATCTCTGCTACGGTCGTCGTACGTTCACTACGGCCAAGACCTTGGACGACAGGGAAAGTGACCATCGTTGCAAATGTGTAACATCAAAACATCTAAAGGTTGAGCACCTCAGTGAGAGAGTAACCAGATGTGAAGAAAATCTTGACATGACATGATTTTTGTTAAAATTCTTCTTCTTCTTCCTCTGAGAGCCTGGGGTCCGCTTGACAACTAATCCCATTATTTGACGTAGGCACTAGTTTTTACGAAAGCGACTGCCATCTGACCTTCCAACCCAGAGGGTAAACTAGGCCTTATTGGGATTAGTATTTTTGTTAAAATTCGATGAAATAAAATTATATTCACATTTTCACTCTACCTTTAAGACTGGCCAAACGAATTTAGAAAAAAAAACCGGGCAAGTGCGAGTCGGACTCGCGCACGAAGGGTTCCGTACCATAATGCAAAAAAAAAACAAAAAAAAAGCAAAAAAAAAAAACGGTCACCCATCCAAGTACTGACCACTACCGACGTTGCTTAACTTTGGTCAAAAATCACGTTTGTTGTATGGGAGCCCCATATAAATCTTTATTTTATTCTGTTTTTAGTATTTGTTGTTATAGCGGCAACAGAAATACATCATCTGTGAAAATTTCAACTGTCTAGCTATCACGGTTCGTGAGATACAGCCTGGTGACAGACGGACGGACGGACGGACGGACGGACAGCGAAGTCTTAGTAATAGGGTCCCGTTTTACCCTTTGGGTACGGAACCCTAAAAATTGTTTATTTGTTTAAAAAGCTAGGTATTCCTTTAAGCGCCGCTTAGGCCCACTTGCACCATCCCAATAACCCGAGGTTAAGCGGTCAAACCGTTAACTTTGTGTCAAATTGTACTGGTAACCTTGGTAACTGCAGGTTTAACCCGTTAACCTCGGGTTAGTAGAATGGTGCAAGTGGGCCTTACACCATACCACTAACCCGGGGTTAACCGGTTAAACCTTGAGTTACTATGGTCACCGGTATACAATTTGACACTGGGTTAACGGCTTAATCCTTAACCTCGGGTTAGTGGGAAAGTGCAAGTAGCCCTAAAATTTTTAACACCACAACGTTAACGTTTATGCGACTCATTGGAATATAATTGGACGAACTACAGTATATGAACGTAATTTACTTTCTATACATCCCGTTTGCACTAATATGCGAGTGCGAGCGAGATGTATAGAAAATAATTACGTTCTCGACGG
The DNA here is from genome assembly GCF_963556715.1 of Cydia fagiglandana. NCBI lineage: Eukaryota > Metazoa > Arthropoda > Insecta > Lepidoptera > Tortricidae > Cydia > Cydia fagiglandana. The sequence continues at coordinate 3,239,624 of NC_085947.1, forward strand.
CGTTTATGTCAGTGACAAACTGATGGTAACCGTACAGACTTCTTAACCTTTTAACAGTACGTGACGTACGCGTTTGCGTTAAGTGTAATTTTGTATGGGATTTTGATTTCATATTTCAAAATCCCATACAAATAAGTTTTTGGCAACAATCTTATTTTTGGTACAAGCTTTTATCTCAGACTGTACTTTTCTTACGACAGACAACTATAATACTCATCGAGACAATTCTAAAAACGCCTAACACAATTAGGTTGCGTTGTTTCATCACAGAGTTTCTATGGCCAACTCCTGGCAGATCAGCTCGATGGTACCATAATATTGCATTGTCATACGATTTATACAAAATTTCAGCTCAATCGGAAACCGGAAAGTGGGTCAAATTTTACTTGCAAGATTTGATTACACACAGACAGACAGACAGACAACGGTCTGGTTTAACTAAATAAAAGCTTGTAAAATAGACATAACGCAAACACGAACACTCGCTCGTCACGCTACATTTTACTAACACATTAGTCAAAAGTGACCTGCTAACATTCACTACTTTTACTTTCGAGCTTCGAGCAAGTGTGACCTTGGCAGTGAAAGCAATGTGCTTGTTTGTAAGTTTGTAGCACAGTTTACTTCTCACGGTTTAGGGCGATTATGCAAGTGTTATCGAAGTTATGACATCGATTGGGTGGTATTATGTTAACACTAGCTGTTGCCCGCGACTTCGTCCGCGTGGAATCTTATCTTCAACATTTTACATCTTTAGTACCTATAATTTTCATATCCAAGCAATGTTGAAATTAAGTACTTTTCTTTTTTAGCAAGTTGTATGAAGTTTTAAGTCAAGTGGATTTTGATGTTGGTTGCTGAAATTACTTTTCTTGTATTCTCATAATATGCCCTTATACAAAAATTCAAGTTCCGCATCCCGCACTAACAAAATATCTGATCTCCATACAAACTTTCAACCCCTTTCTCACCACCTTGGGGAATGATTTTCAAAAATGCTTGAATTAGTTTTCATGTTTTTTAATTTATTAACTTTTTTTCCAAAAAGTTAAAGTTCCTAGCATAAAATTAAATTTATACCCTAAGACGAATTTTCATCCCCTTTTTAGCCCCCTTAGGGATTGAATTTCCAAAAACGTTGCAATTACTTTTTTTTGTAATCGGCTATTATGACTTTCTAAGAAGTTTCAAGGCATTTGTAATGGATTCAAACTTTGAACCCCATTTTAACCCTGTTAGGGGATGAATTTTACAAATCACTGAAATCACTTTTATTGTCTTCTAATAATATCCCCAAATACAAAGATTCAAATCCCGCGCTCGAAAAAATGCATAATATCCGTACAAACTTTCAACCCCGTTTTCACCACCAAAGGGATGAATTTTCAAAAACGCTGAAATTAGTTTTCTTGTATTTTAATAATATAATACCTTTTTACAAAGTTTCAAGTTCCTAGCTTCAAATAAAATTTGCACCTGAAGACGAACTTTCATCCCCTTTTTAACCCCCTTAGGGGTTGAATTTCCAAGAACGTTGCAATTACTTTTTTTCTGTAATCGGCTATTATGCCTTTCTAAGAATTTTCAAAGCATTTGTAATGGATTTAAACTTTGAAACCCATTTTAACCCTGTTAGGGGATGAATTTTACAAAACGCTGAAATTACTTTTATTGTCTTCTAATAGTATCCCCAAATACAAAGATTCAAGTCCCGCGCTCGAAAAAATGTTTGATAACCATACAAACTTTCAACCCCTTTTTCATCACCTTAGGGGATGAATTTTCAAAAACGCTGAAAAGAGTTTTCTTGTATTTTAATTTAAAACGTTTTTACAAAGTTTCAAGTTCCTTGCTTAAAATAAAATTTGCACCCGCAGACAAACTTCCATCCCCTTTTTAACCCCCTTAGGGGTTGAAATTCCAAAAACGTTGCAATCGCTTTTTTTTGTAATCGGCTATTATGCCTTTCTAAGAAGTCTCAAAACCATTTGTAATGGATTCAAACTTTCAACCCCTTTTTAACCCTGTTAGGGGATGAATTTTACAAAACGCTGAAATTACTTTTCCTGTCTTCTAATAATATCCCTAAATACAAAGATTCAAGTCCACCACTCGAAAAAAAGTTTGATATCCATACAAACTTTCAACCCCTTTTTCACCGCCTTAGGGGTTGAATTTTCAAAAACGCTGGAATTAGTTTTCTTGTATTTTAATAATATATCTTTTAACGAAGTTTCAAATTCGTAGCTCAAAAGAAAACTTTAACCCCATACAAACTTACATCCCCTTTTTAACCCTGTTAGGGGATGAATTTTACAAAACGCTGAAATTACTTTTATTGTCTTCTAATAATATCCCTAAATACAAAGATTCAAGTCCCGCGCTCGAAAAATTTTTTGATATCCATACAAACTTTCAACCCCTTTTTCACCACCTTGGGGGATGAATTTTCTAAAACGCTGAAATTAGTTTTCTTGTATTAGAATTTGATACTTTTTTACAAAGTTTCAAGTTCCTAGCTTAAAATAAAATTTGCACCCGAAGACGAACTTCCATCCCCTTTTTAACCCCCTTAGGGGTTGAATTTCCAAAAACGTTGCAATCACTTTTTTTTGTAATCGACTATTATGTCTTTCTACGAAGTTTCAAAGCATTTGTAATGGATTAAAATTTTCAACCCCTTTTAAACCCTGTTAGGGGATGAATTTTACAAAACGCTGAAATTACTTTTCCTGTCTTCTAATAATATCCCTAAATACAAAGATTCAAGTCCACCACTTGAAAATTTTTTTGATATCCATACAAACTTTCAACCCCTTTTTCACCACCTTAGGGGATGAATTTTCAAAAACGCTGAAATTAGTTTTCTTGTATTTTAATAATATATCTTTTTACGAAGTTTCAAATTCCTAGCTTAAAAGAAAACTTTAACCCCATACAAACTTTCATCCCCTTTTTAACCCCCTTAGAGGTTGAATTTCTCAAAATCGCTTCTTATCTCTTGTACACTTTATAAATGCAATCTGGTGTGCAAATTTCAACTTTCTGGCTTTTGTAGTTTCGGCTCTGCGTTGATGAATCAGTCAGTCAGTCAGTCAGGACACTTGCATTTATATATATAGATTTCAGACTGAGCCATATTAACATAGCCATCGCCATACAATCGATGTTACGCTATCATTTAATGTTATAATTTAATTTAATTTTAATTTTACTTATTTTAATTTTATTTGGACCTGTTCTGAAATAAAGAATATTCATTCATTCATTCATTCATTCAATCATTCATTTATAAAGGAAGTAATGCATACAAACAATTAAAATAAACACGAGCTAGAGTCTGTGCGGAAAGAAACGAGTCTTAAGACGGAACAGAGCGGCTACCGCGAAAACCGAAATTCGCAAATTGCGGGTATCTTTCTCTTTTACTCCAATGAAGGCGTAATTAGAGTGACAGAGAAAAATCCCCGCAATTTGCGAACTTCGATTTTCGCGGTTATAGCCCAGGAGCTGAGTTTCAAATATTTTTAGACACACCGGTTGTTGGGATCTAAGTTTTATGGAGGCCTAGTCGTTGCTATGTACTCCAATTATATTAATTAAATGGAAAACATAGGAATCTCCTTTGTGATTTTTTTTAATCAGTTGAACTGGTTTATATGTACCAAACAAGCCTATAATTTAATTCTGTTTGTTTTCTGTGAACATCCTTATATTTAGACTACACGATTTACAATAAAAATTAAATAATAATAATATAGTTATAAATTAAATGAAAATACATTAAATTAATCCGCTAGTCAATTACCTACTGACTGACTAAATAATTACTGATTATTATTCTGGTAGGGAATTCAATCAAAATTTCGTCATGTATAGTCCGACAACAAATGTAGAAAATTATTGAGGGCGCCACTTCCTACGTAACTGTCACATTTTTGATGTAAAATGCTTAAACATGGCAACGATTTAGTATGGTAATTTGTTACTTACATTTTATAAAATTTTTACTAATTTAAGTCGCCCATCAGACACAATAGTTAGCTATTGGGGCAAGATGGTTGGCCACCTGATACGGCACGACAGATTCTTTTTAAACAACCTGGAGGGCAAGATTGAGGGGAAAAAAGGCAGAGGAAGGCCCAGGCTCACATATCACAGGCAAATAAAAGATAGAGTTTCTGTTCGTGTTGTACGAGGAAGTTCAAAGGCTGGCCCAGCAAAAAGAAGAGTGGTGATTACTCCACCGACAAGAGCATAAGCTCTTAAATATTGATGATGATGATTTTAAGTCGCACTTTTGGGCCTCGACGACTATTCGTGACATACTGCCGTATTCGAACTTCAAGATATTCACAAGATACGACACTTACTAGATCCATTCTAGATACGTTATAGTTTAGATATCAACTAGTTCTCTTTTGCAGCGCAATTCGGGCAACCAATGTCACTTTTGCGTTAGATAGAGTAAGATTAGATGTGAATTAGATCTCTAAGTCATATCCTGTGGAAATCGTTCAAGAGTATCTCCAGAATCGCGCAAATGTCAAATTTGACAGGTTAGGTCTTAAACATATCGTTATCGTATCTTGGTGATGTCTAAAAGATGTCTAATAGATGTCTATTTCATAATCCGAATCGGGCCCATATTATAATTAAATCGTATCGGAACCTTTCTGTCGCACACTGTAACTGGCTCGCAATTACAGCATTCTCTCATTACATTAGTACCAAGGTTCCAGAGGTCCGTTTTAGCGTAATAAGGGTAATTTCGAAACCGTATAAAAGTGCCCCAATAGGGTCATCGGGCACAGTTCGATTCTAGGTGTCATCCGTTGTGCTTCGATTACAATCATGTATTTAGTAAGTGTTTTAAGTAGGACTTTGTGTAACTCCATTTAAACGCGGAAGCGTAGACATTAAAAATAAATGCGAAAGACAGTGGTAAAATTGTTATAATCTGAAATAAATGTCATATACTAAGAAAAAGTGACCAAGGCCTCCAGTGCCCCAGGCTGCATCCAACCAGCGTCCTCTGCTATCGCGGCAGGTGCCTGTGCCATTCGGCCACCGGGCCACAGTGGCATAGGTCGATTTGTTCCAAGTATATGCACTTCTTACTGAAGGCTTATGGCGCCCCCTGGCCATCCCTAACATACCATATAAAATGCGATAGCAAGGAGGCTAAGCACGAAGAATTTCTTAAATACATTGACCCGCTTTTTCCTATATCTATCGCACGTGCATCATTATATTGCTTTCCCGCTCGCACTGTGGCATGGCAGATCAATGTACGAAATGTTTAGCTTAGCGTCCTGAGGGTCTACCGCGAACCACGTTCGACGTGTTGTCTCCCTGTCACACTTACGTACGTATTACAAGTGCGACAGAGAGGCAACAAGTCGGACGTGGTTCGCGGTAGGCCCTGTCTTTACCCGTAGCGTAACGTGTGACGCACACAACGACTAATTCTAAATTCAACTTCCAGTTCCACCTCACACTCCTGGCGCTCGTCGCCCTCAGTTCCACCGCCCAGCTGCCATCCCGGAGCTACCTTCCGTCCCAAAGCCAAAGCCAGGGCAGTTCCCAGAGCCAGGGCGGCTTCGGAAACTTCCAGAGTTCCTCTGGAAATACTGGGAACACACGCCCGCAGCAGGCGGATGAGAAAAATGCTGCCATCTTGAAACAGGATACGGAAGTTGGCGAATCTGGTAAGTTAGCACTGAAACTATCCTTCGTCCCAAGACCAAGGAAACTTCCAGAGCCAGGGCAGCTTCGGTAACTTCCAGAGTTCCTCTGGAGGCACTGGGAACACACGCCCGCAGCATGCGGCTGAAAAAAATGCTGACATCTTGAAACAGGATACGGAAGTTGGCGAATCTGGTAAGTGAGCACTGAAACTACCTGCCCAAGGCCAAGGATACTTCCAGAGCCAGGGCAGCTTTAGCAACTACCAGAGTTCCAGCTCTAAGGATACCAGTATCTCCAGGGCAGCAGTCCCCAGGAACAGACTTCCGCAGCAGGAGACGGAGAAGAATGCTGATATCTTGGAGCACGACACAGAAGTTGCGGAATCTGGTAAGTCAATAATGAATAAAAAAAAACATACAACCGAATTGATAACCTCTTCCTTTTAAGATTTGGAAGTCGGTTAAAAATAAGTTTTAAAGTAAGGTCATGTCATGCCCATGCAGGTGTAGTAAATAATCAGTTTTTTTTTTATTGTAACTTTGTGGGTACCAATGTTTAGGTCAGTTCACGGTACTTATTTTCATATTTTCTTGGTAGGCAGTACACCAATATGTACACTGCCGATCAAAAGTGCATGGAGATGTTTCAACCGTAATATGAAGGCATTACGGTTGACATCTATCCATGCACTTTTGAACGCCACTGTCCGTATGTTCCAGGTTTCCACTACAGCTTTGAGACCTCCAACGGCATCAGGGCTGAAGAATCCAACAATGCTGGCCAATCCCAAGGCGGCTACTCGTACAAAGGGGACGATGGCATCACCTACACCATCACGTACACGGCCGGAGAGGGGGGCTACAAGCCCCAGGGGGCGCACTTACCCGTGGCTCCCCCCACCCCTGAGGCTATACTGTTGGCCCTTCAGCAGAACGCTAAGGATGAGGCTGCTGGCATTTTTGACGACGGTAAGTTAAGTTTCATATCGTGAAGTTTTTTTAATGGCAAACAAGGATACGGCCAGCTGACGCTAAGCGGCTACCGTAGCCTATGGACAAATGCATCTCCAGGACGGTCTTACCATCAAATTATATAGGGTCAGAAAAGCGCAAAGGACTCTCCTAGAGTTGCAAGCATCACTAACTTACGGTAATTCCTTACCATGGCAAGACGTAGGTATGTTTTTATATTAAAAGTAAAACAAATGGAATACTATAAACAACATGAACATTTACTTACGTACTTACTACTTATTCTATATCTATGGTTTTTAGCGCCATCTGTGAGAAATAGCGAGAACTATGCGATAGTGCACAGTACAAACGTACAAAGAAGTTTCTAATTTGGAGATTTATAAGCACAACAGCGACATCTTTTGAACTTAGTCAAAACATGCATCGTAGTATCAAAAAGAATAGATGGTATAGATGGGTCCTGTCATAGTAAATGTTGTAATCACAGTAAATTTACTGCCATCTATCGACACACGACTATAACTCAAAATAAACACGTATAAAATTATCAAAAAAATTAATATATATGGATAAATGATTTTATTATTTTTATATCATTTTGACCCATGTTCATTCACTGATATCTATGTGTTAAAATTGTTAAATATGAAACGGTGTCGTCACGCCATCTAGCCGAGAATAGGCTAAAGGTGTGTGCTCCATCTATCCGAGAATGACTTTTTCTCATTTTCCTCTCTGGATATTAACATTATTGAAAATTATTATGAAACAATTTGTTATATTAACCACAGCTCTGCTTGATTTTTTTCGAAAATTATATTATTATAAGACTCAGGAGCATTCAGAAAATTGTATGAAATTTGTTTTGCGCTCCTAGTTTTTACGATAATCAAAAAATCTAAAAAAAAGTCAAACGTTCATAGGCAGGCAGGGGCATAGCTATGGTTAATATGCAAATTAGTTATGTAAAAATATTTTACATAATGTCAATATCTTCTTAACTTTGAACGCAACGCCTATAGGGGGCATGCATGAACTATAGGGGGCAGCATAGGAGCCGTCAGATAATATTAATATCCATAGAGGAAAAAGGGAACTGCGTTTGTATGGAAAAGCGGCCGTCTTTGTGAAAAAGCCCTTGAGCCCTGCTTGCAGAATAAATTTTTGAATTTTTCATGTTTTTCTCTGTTTCAGGAAAATACGACGCAGCGAAGCATGGCGGTGGAATGAGCTCCAGCTCCTCAGGGTCAGGGTTCAGCTCCTCCTACCAGTCATCATCATCATCATCTAGCTTTGGATCCACCAGCCACCAGTCCAGTTTCAACCCTAACACTGGATACAGATATTGATCTACACGACATGAGATAAACTCCGTCTAAGCTGACTCTGCAGCGACGAAGTGTGGCAGCGGCACTATGAACGTCTTATCTTTGCAGGATTGTATGTTTATTGTGCCGCTGTCGGACTCGGAGAATTCGATTTTTGATTTGATGAATTTGTTCTATAACTTTTCTTCTTTTATTATTATTTATTTTCATATTATTATTTATGTACTCTTATTCGATATTAACCATTTTTTAGTAAAAATGCTATTTAATTTTGTTGATTAGGTAATTACAAAAACGAAAATTTCCCAAATAGCTTTTTTTTGCAATTGTCTATCCTTTTAATTAAAAATTGGTACGTTACTTTTTATAGGTACAGTCAACATATTAGTAAGTAGCAGATGAAACAACGGGCCAAAAGTATCTGCTACCCTGGAATACTTTTCCAAATAAAGTTATTCCTATCTCTACAGTTCCCGTTCAAAAGTATGTCACAGTCTTTATTGTTCTTCATATAGATACATATTTCGTTTTGTTAAATTAATAAATATTTTTGACTCGTAGTTAGAGACATTACTATTGATCAAAGACATAAGTAACTTCGTATAAGATGAATAAAGTCTAAGGAAAAAACGTGCCTCGGAAATCAAGAAAACGTCATTCTCGGATAGATGCCGCACACACCTTTAGCCTATCCTCAGCTAGATGGCGTGACGACACCGTTTCATATTTAACAATTTTAACACATAGTGTATGAACATGGATCAAAATGATATAAAAATAATAAAATTATTTATCCATATATATACATTTTGTTGATAATTTTATACGTTTTCATTTTGAGTTTTAGTCGTGTGTCGATAGATGGCAGTAAATTTACTGTGACTACAAAAAATTACTATGACAGGACCCCTCTATACTATCTATTCTTTTTGCTATTGATGCTCACTGTATTACCATACTTTCAAAGACTGCAATTACTTCTTAAACGACGAACTTGGCATTCTCTCTGGTCATAGATTTGTGGCGTGATTACCGTTATGTGCCTAGGTTTCTCCGCACTGGACATGGTCTAATAAAACATGGTCGTCTCTTCCCAGAGTGACACAAGCCTACGTCACAATAACATGGCCGCTATATAGCGCTATCGCATATTATCATATAGCGCTGTCGCATGATGACGTAGGCTTGTGTTAGTCACGTGACCCCGAAAAGACTGGACGAGAGTACCAGGCAAAGTATATTATTAATATTATTATACCATGGCACTGGATAATAGGGCTTTAACAGTGTATGAAAACTTTATCACAATCTTATTTAAAAACTTGATTAAGATTTTAGTTTATTATTCAATTACTTAATGTTATAACATGTTAGTAGTGATCTACTTTAAACCGGCTTATCAACATATCTACCACAATATAATAATTGAAAGAAATATTTAAAATTTCTAAGTTGGGAGCCAAATAAGACCAAGAAAAGTCTGCAGAGATCTTGATAGCCCACGCAGTGCAATTGTTATTTTAAACGTCAAACCTCTATTTATAATTATGACGTGTAAATAACGCTTGCACTGCGTGGGCTATTAACATCGCTGCAGACTTTTCTTTGTCTAACTCTAGGCACATTTAACGGTAGGCACTTAAATAATTTAGTCATATTTGCAATTTAGGTATGTGTACAAATTCAAATTGAATTTCATCATAAACAATCACAATTTTTTTCCTATACGCATAATTAAAACTCAGTATTGAAATATATATCTAATTATTATAATCTAATTTGATTGGCCTATTAGGCATTGCGAGGTTATTATTCGTTTCTTTGTTTTTACCGCTATCCATTGAATTGTTCTTCGATTTTATGACTAGGCTAAATAATAGGGCAAAAAATGAAAAAGATGCTTATATAAAAAATGTCGTTTTATTCACAGAATAAATAATTTCACCCACATCATCATGGTCATTATTGCTAAGATCAGAGTATTAACCATTGTAACAAAATTATAAACAGAATCTATAGAAATGACGTCCAATTTAAAACATTATGCTTGATTTTACATAACACCATTTTGAAATCTTCAATTTCCAACTATAAATAAAGGTCTTTTAGGATTTTTATTATTTCGTTTGGTTTAGTTCTTTTTGACGTCACTTCAACAGCCTCTATTCCACTTTTGTCTTCATCGATTTCAACGTTATTATCAATATGTATTTTAGTATGAGTGTAAGAAATTGTGAAACATATTACTTCATATATTTCACAATCACTTTCATTTTTATATTTGAGTTCAATTGTTTCTTCGTGTGTTACTATTTCTTTGTGTTTAATTTCTTTTGCTTCTTTATTAACTTCAATTGTTTCTACGTCAGTATATTTATTATCACCATCTTTGTTTTGTCTACGTATGTCGCTATTTTGTTGTACTTAGAGTGAGACAGCGTTTTGGTTGGTAGTTGAAACCTTACAGTTAGAGTGAGACGGTGTTATTTAGCCTCTGTAGCCGGCGCTGGCTTGCGCATGCGCGAAGCCCTGCTGCTGGTGACCGAAAGCGGCGCCAGCGCCGTGTTGCTCGGGCTTGTACTGACCTGGAATTTGAAAATTGAATTTTGTTAAAAAAATCTGTGTGACATGAAACGTTGAGCTATTAAACTAGTTGGATCAAGCAGGTATTTGCAATGACGAATTGTGGCAATGTCATCATTCATGTCAAATTTCTGTGAAATGATGACGTTTATAATGTCCCTCTATCTAAAGCTCATTATCATAAACGTCATGTTTTACACCTTTATAATCGTTTACATCTATTAAGACACCTTCACTAACCTATTGTTAGTCGCTCATTATCCTTCGCAAATTCCCATCCCACCATTTACACGGTTCTCGAAATTCCAATTTAACAAGGCAATGTCACCTTTAATTGTATAGCATTAAGGAACGGAGAGCAAATGGACTGTTTCCCAAGATCTAGAGTGAGGGGTCATTGTGAAACATCGAAAGGTCAGTACAACAGGTGTGTTCACATAAATTGCTATCCAAACGTTCGGACCAATTGAGTGAACGACATAGAGATCTTTTGCAATCCAGTATAGTATGACTTGGATATCCATAACAATTATGAGTGATCAGAGGCCAGTATTATGCTGGATTAAATTCGCCTGAATTTTAAGCGAATAGAATTGTCTCAGGTAATTTTGCAGCCGTTTTATTAACGTTGTTTGTAGGTTAGATTTTGATACAGGTAATTAGGCTTTAAGGTCGTATTTAGAATAACATATGATTTAAGATTTTCATGAAAATATGAGCTACCAGTTTAGTCCAGGAAATTTAATTTACGTGTGAGATATTCCGAAATTTTCATAGTTTAATTAAAAAGGTACTATAAAGACATTCGACATTGGTAAAGACACCTTTCTTAACAGTAAATGTCTGATATGAAAGAAGTAGGTAATTAAATGAATACATGATTAATGACGCTGACGGTGTCTTTTGAGCGAGGATGAAATAGGCGAATTATACAATTTTTTAAGGAAATGCATTGTTAGTAAATCTGGATGTCTGAGATTTCTAAGAAGTAGAAAGTGCCTAATAAATCAAGTAAAGTTGACATTCGGGTTTCAACTGCAACTGCATTGATGAGACCGCTCTATCTGTTAATTCTCTTGATAATACATTACTGCAGCGATTATGCAATATCATATCGCGGTAGACCCGTTCGTGTAAGTAAATATGTGAACAAAACGCGAGAGCTTAAAGTGTTATAGAAGATTATGATTTTTGAGACCTTCCAAACGAGTGAGAAAGCCAAAAGATCTAGAGATGAGAACGGCTACTAAGTATTCTACTCTACTCACCATCATCGATGATACCGGCAGCCTCATCAGCAGCGTTCTGTTCCAGAGCCTTCAGGATCTCAGGGACGGGGGGAGCGGTGGAGATGTGGGCACCCTGGGACTGAAATTCTCTCTGGGATGGGAATAGTTGTAGGGGAGACCTGTACTCACCATCATCGATGATACCGGCGGCTTCATCAGCAGCGTTCTGTTCCAGAGCCTTCAGGATCTCCTCAGGGTCGGGGGGAGCGGTGGGGATGTGGGCGCCCTCGGGCTGGAAGCCTCCCTGGGATGGGAATAGTTGTAAGGGAGACCTGTACTCACCATCATCGATGATACCGGCGGCTTCATCAGCAGCGTTCTGTTCCAAAGCCTTCAGGATCTCCTCAGGGACGGGGGGAGCGGTGGGGATGTGAGCGCCTTGGGGCTGGAAGCCTCCCTGAAATGGGAATGGTTGTAGGGAGACCTCTACTCACCATCATCGATGATCCCGGCGGCTTCATCAGCAGCGTTCTGTTCCAGAGCCTTCAGGATCTCCTCAGGGACGGGGGGAGCGGTGGGGATGTGGGCCCCCTGGGGCTGGAAGCCCCCCTGGCCGGCGGCGAAGGAGATGGAGTAGACCTGGCCGTCGTCGCCGGTGTACTGGAAACCACCTTGGGACTCGATACCGTCGGCCTGAAAAGACAAAGTAATTTTTAGTAGGTTAGGTAGTCTAATTTGACATAAATGTGATGAAATGTCTGAAAATGTGGGAATTCTACGATTTAACATAATTATCTCTTAGACTATCTCATCTTAAATGTTACCAAACTATTTCATATTATAATATTTAAAATGGTTCAAACTGTCCGTAACTAGTAGCTTCGCGAAAAACTAATAATTATTTAGGTCTATTACAAAATTAAACAAAATATAGGTACAATATTTGGCAAAGTACCTATGTAATAAAATCATGTAGGTAATAGCATTTGATAAAAGAAAACAAATAACTTTAGGCTGCATAAGAAAACCTTTATCCATAATTACATACTTCACAACAAAAATGCATGACATCCATGACATTTCGAAAACTCAACCTTTGGCTCTTCAAATCATAACAGGAAAACATTTAGATTGTACCCTTGATACTCTAGGATTCTACATCAAATACGTCGGCGGTCACCCAAAGTTCAGGACCTTCAAACAACAGGGCTATGCCTTTGTGTAGGTACAATGCAGTTCTCACCTTTGTCAGTATTGTACCATGGCACCATTTTAACTGACAGTTCGTAAACCTTATTACAATAGGCATAAGGTCCACCGATGGACAGAGAGTGTTGCTGTCTGTACGAGGAACTTGCATTTACATTCTTTGTCACTTTGGGAATGATTTAAGATAGCGTTAGCGCCGGAAAAAATTATGTTACAAAAAGTTTGTGTCTTGTTTCATAAGGTTAGAACAATGTATTGCAAATCGGTAGCAGAATATATAGTTCTGAGCATCTTTATGTGCTATTGTTTCGTGAAGTATAACCGCCATCAGATATATCGAAGCGGTTAAGGCGCTCACAAATATCTGAGGGGCTACCGTGCCGCGAAAACCGAAATTCTTCTTGTGCTGTCAAATTCTCTGCAGACTTTTCTAGGAACTTCATTACGCGTTGAACTTTTTTTTTTATTTAACAGAAATATTTACACATGTGGACCACAGGACTATAGTTACTGAAATAGTGTATCAAATCCGGTTCAAGATGACCTATATAGTGCAGCCTGCGTGCGATTGCCGTGCTTCGTAAAGGGCAGTGACCAATGCAGACACAAAGGTCAATATGGCAGCGCTAGTATAGATTTATTGGTGTGATTAGGACCGCATATCATTTAACTTTAAAGGCTAATTGCTTGATGTGCTTTTATTTTTATCAATATACCCATTAAATGTCTCTAATAATTAATTACAACTTCGAAAGTCGAAACGATATTTGAATAAGTAGATACCGATATCATCAAAACCAACTTCGTCGCAGATACTGATTATTTTGATGAAAGCTTAGAAGCATTTAGTAACTGAAGATGTCATCGCTGTCATTTTCTTTACAAAACAGTCTGCTGATTTTTGCGGGGGAGGGGACGTCAAATATATTGCTATTTTTACATGACTTGTACGTAACGTACTAAATGTCAGTCCATACAAAAGTTTGCAGAATTGTGCAAGTTTTTCGGCAAAGGGTAAGCTCTTAAAGGCGACTCCAGTTATTAAATGCTCTGAGGATGAAAGACATAATTTAATTCGAAGTTCACTTTTCTTGAAAACAAATGATATGAGTGATTTCTTCGTTTTGAATATACTTACCTATGTCGCTATTATTTATTCCGGGATAATAAGAGAACAAAGAGATACGTAATTTAAAACACAGCTTTGTGTCAGGTAAACTTCACGTTCAAAGTTAGAATAAAACTTTTAATGATTATGTTTAATGCGTCTCTCTGAGATTGACATTGGAGTGTGGTCGGGTGTTGAAATGAGCCATTTTGAGGTTGACGAGCAAAGTTTGACCAAAGAACAAATGTAATTTACATTCTCAAAACTGTTTCTATATTTTTAACGATGACTTTTTCTAGGTACCTATATTAAATTCTTTCTTTATAGACCGGGCTTTTGCGAAGGCCTCGAATGCGAATTCTTATCCGTTTCTCGTGAAATTTTGTGAGCCAGGTTCAATGATTGATGATTGTCTTTCAAAATGTCGGAGTCATACAATTATTCAGTTTTAATTTAAGCTTTGCTCGACAGATCTATCACAGAGCTACTAGTTGTAAGATGATGCTTACGAACATAGATAATTAGATCAAAATGCATTAGTACAAGCGTGTATATGTGAAGGTTGATTGCTACTGAAACTATCACTTTTAATCAACATCATGTTAATTACCAAGGGGGCCGTGTCATTTAAATGTTAATGGTTATCATTGCATTTGAAATATTATTTGCCGCCGATTTCATTAATTTCCCGTCTAAATTTATATATTTAATGATATATCGAATTAGATATCTTCTAGATTTAAAATACCTACATATTTATAAGTAGACTTACATATATCGACCGGAATATGAACCGTGATTACCTTTTGTGTTTTCGAGCTCCCGATATTTCACGATAAACGCGGTCCATATCCCGGTTGATATAAGTCTAGTGAAACTAACCGTGAACCATTCAAAACTGTTACATATAAGTAAGAAGTTCCGTAGTTATTGCAATTTGTATTTTCCGCTTTTTGTCTACTGCATGAATCGTTTATATTTCACTCTACCAGGCGTGTCTCACTCCGCGATTTCGTCGCTTTGCTACAGGTAGCTAAAAGTGTATCCGTTCGACCCCAATTTTGGGGTTTGCCATAAGCCGCGCGTGGCGCTGTCGCCACCTAGCGGCCATACCTGTGCTGATCGTGACAGACTCGTTTGGTTAGAGAGTGAATCTTCTGTACTTAGTACTATTATTTATTCTGTGGCTCTACGTCCAATAACCAAGTAGGTCAAACGTAATTAATTACACCCCAACTGACCCAAGTCATTTTATCATGTCCCAAATCCATCATTATCATCTCAATCAACATCCATCCTGCCGAAAGTTTCATCAGTGCCTTGCGCAAACTTGAACCCCGTACGGTCATATCATTATACGATCTTGCAACCATCCGATAATTTTTTAGGGTTCCGTACCCAAAGGGTAAAACGGGACCCTAATATTACTAAGACTTCGCTGTCCGTCCGTCCGTCCGTCTGTCACCAGGCTGTATCTCACGAACCGTGATAGCTAGACAGTTGAAATTTTCACAGATGATGTATTTCTGTTGGCGCTATAACAACAAATACTAAAAACAGAATAAAATAAAGATTTAAATGGGGCTCCCATACAACAAACGTGATTTTTGACCAAAGTTAAGCAACGTCGGGAGTGGTCAGTACTTGGATGGGTGACCGTTTTTTTTTGTTTTTTTGTTTTTTTTTTGCATTACGGTACGGAACCCTTCGTGCGCGAGTCCGACTCGCACTTGCCCGGTTTTTTTTGCATCGTATGTCAAGCTTTCACGATTGGCGATTCTTGAATACCTAATGGGTTCATTTGATGGATGATTCGCGGCGTTGCTTTTGATAATCTCAGTATGGTTTCTTAAATTAGTATGTTACCTACTTGTTACTTAATGCCTATACCAGGGAGTGGCCAACTTACATGAAGAAGATCCAAACGCAAGTAGCTACTTGAATGATTTTTTTGAACTTTTGGAAGATGTCAATCGATTCTATTCCCCGTGTCCCGTGAGATTAAAATATTTTAATAGATAAACCTGCCTACTATTATCTAATATAACCTTGAATCTTCATACTTGTTTCGTTATTTACGACGTCAAAATACGCTTAAGATACTTGCTGTAAATTTCTTTTTCCCGTTAGGTATAATTTAAACACTTTTATTAGATTCCTCGTGTTACGCAATGATGTGTCAACCCACATCCAGTTTGCAATAAGATGTCTACTCAAAAAAATGAATATTAAAATTTTACGTTTTTGAACACGACTATCCTTAAAAAAATGTTACAAAATTGTGGATTTCAGATTTTTGCATTAACATTTGGTGTTAAACGTGTTTATTGAAAAAACACTATTAAATATTCTTCATACATGTATCTTATGTGATACAAACACTATAAAATGTTTTTGCATGTATCTTATGTGATACATCCATGAAACATGTTATGTGTGATATGCGAATGTGATGTGTGATGTGCTTACCTCATGCCCCTGTTCCTCAGCCTTAATTCCATTCTCGGTCTCGTAGTTGTATCTGAAGTTGCCCTCCTTCACATCGGAGTCCAGGGCCAGGATCCTGGCGTTCCTCTCGAACGAGGCCTGGGGCCGGTTGGACTGCTCGGGGTAGGCTGGGGCAAGGCCGGCGGCGGCCACGCCGAGGAGAGCGGAGATCAGGAGCTGGGGGAAAAATGGAATCATGGTTAGTAATGAACACTTTTGGTGTACAAAACTAGATAGGTACATTGCAAAGTTACATTAAGGAAGTTAAAAACTAAGCTTATAAATGAAATATAAATAGAAAATTTGCACCAAATCGCCGTCTATTGGCAGCGTGCCCAGAAGACTGGCAGAATTGCCACATTGTATGGCTAGATATGACCCAGCTCTCGGGTCACAAGTCAATTCAACTACATAACCTAATTTAACTAAGGGAGTACTAAGGCAAACTTATCCTTATGATTGTTATACTACTACTACTTAATGGCACAACGACCCAAAATGAGTATTGGCCTCCGACATGAGTACACGCCAGTTGTCTCGATCCTGTGCCATCTCCTGCCAGTTATCGGCATGGAGATCGCACAAGTCCACTTATGATTGTTATATAGGTTTATAATATATTTCCGATTTCGGGCGTGACAGTTCTCTGCGAATGAGGGGTAAAGGCAAGGTAGTTCAGAGAGGACGGAGTCATGCAAAATTGCTCTAATGGTGTTAATCTTCATTAGTACTGTGCGGCCTAATTAAGGGTATAGTTAGAATCGAATAGTTTGTATTTATAATTTATATTCGCAACACATCTTTATTTCGTGGGAACAAAGGTGTGTTGAGATATATTTGGCCACATAGACTTTCATAAAATATTTGATGCTGCCTGTAGGTACATAATTACTGAGTTTTGCCACAGATCTTATAAAAACTTGGCTTTAAGATTTAGACGATAGTTTTCGCAATGTTCAAGCGGCCGAAACTATTTCTGGTTAGTCTTTCAAAATATTAATATTATACCGGCACCACACCCTAGTCATTAAAATACATTTTACACTATGATCAAAGCTTAAATCAATTAATAAACCGCACACAGTTGCAAAATTAGATACCTGTCATATAACATATTGCCTAAAACCCCTAAAGCATGATCTGTCATTCCTACATGTCAAGTTTGTTATGTAAGAAAGCTAAACCTAATGTAATAATTGACTGAAGTAAAAACCGGTATAAGTATTATTTAATTTTATAATGAAACTTATGCCTATTCATTAGAGTTATTAATTATATGGTTAGGCGTTTATGAGTCTATTTTATGTGATGAGCTATTGTTCTATTTTGAGCTAGATTTTGTAAGAATGTTACGATTATAAGGAAGTCTCCGTTACTGTCAAAATCGACCTTTTCGAATAACGCAATTCTGTTTAAAAATTTTGGCTGTTGATTTTTTGTGTTGTTGAGGAGTTTAGGAAGATTTGTTAATAAGTTGTTTTTTAGATTTAGGTGAAGTTTCCTCATGGTTTTGGTTTTTTATTATATATTGAGGATTATTTCTAAGATGACAGCGAGATTTATGATTCTGAGAAAAAAATATCAAATTCTTAAGAAAGGTTACATTTTTTTTGGATAACACCGAAAATTTTTAAATGTGATAAAGATAATTTTTTTTTTTTGAAATAAATAAGTACTTAATATTATTTAAATTGTTAGTGGAAGCATATATGACCTATATCACTATAACTATGGGCGTGGAAGAGCCGATAGCCAAGTTTGAATTTTTTACATGATGATATAATTATAACTTGTTATCTTTGATTAGATGCAATACTAGATTATATCAATGTTTTGTTTCAACATAGTCTTAAAAGTTAGTGAAGTTCATATAATCACGATGTAATTTTTAATGTAAGTAATATGAGTAGGTATTAAATAAAAGGAGATATTATATAATACCTAATTATGTTTATTTTTTTCAAAAACACTAAAAAAAACCAAAATAAAAAGTTTTTTTTACAAAACCTACAATTTTTTTTTGAAATTAAAAAAATATCAATTTTATTTTTTATGAATATATAGTAATATTATTAACGCCGATACATAAAACTCACCAGTTTCATTTTTGCGAGTACGTGTGGTATCCAAGGAGTCGAACCTGCGAATGTACAGTCAAAGAGCGCTCCTCCTATATATACTTGAGAGCGGTTGCAAAACGCCTAGGTAATAATGTTACTACTTTTCCTAGTAAATAAAGTTCGTTTTCGCGCATGCGTATTGTGATAGCTTTATCGGTCAGAGCTTTGAGCTTTTGGACTTTGAAACTTCTGTAAAAAAAGTTTTTTTTTTCCATAAACAATATTTGACGACCTGTCTTGTCTAGTGACCCTGCCTGTGAAGCCGATGGTCCTGGGTTCAAATCTTTGAATCCCGGTATTTGTGCCATGAGCACAGATATTTTTTCTTGATTCATGTTGTTTTCTATGTACATATTTAAGTATTGATATATTACATATACCCGGACCCGGGTACGTCCTTAAACTGCGTCCAGGACCCGGGTATGTCCTTAAACCACGTCCAAGACCACCGGTGGACGGGCAGCAGCGTCCCTCAAATTCGGTTTACTCGACTGCGATCGCCAACCCGCCTGCCAAGCGTGGCGATTATGGCATTCACCCCCCAAAAAAGGGGGAGGCCTAGGTTCAGCAGTGGACGTCTTATGGCTGAGATGATGATGATATTACATATATCGTTGTCTGAGTACCCACAACACAAGCCTTCTTGAGCTGACTGTGGGGCTTAGTAAATTTGTGTAAAAATGTCCTATAATATTTATTTATTTTTATTATTTAATATTAAACAGGTATTATTAGTTTTGCTATCGAGGTTCCACTGTATAAGTTAAGCTAGACCCATTTGTACACAATTATAAACCTGATTTTACTGTACCCCTGCGTAAATTTCATCAAATTCGCGACGTGACGTACGCGTTGGCGTTAAGTGTCATTTTTTATGGGATTTCCAAAACGTCCCGCTTGGCGCGCTGTTTAAAACCCCATACAAAAATAGACAACGCAAACGCGAACGCTCGTCACGCTATCGAACGAAATTTACACAAGGGATTCTGAAATGATTTCCGTACCTATTATTTATACCATATATTTTATGTTTTTATTATAATTTTGCACAAAAACATACGTTCATATACCAAAATATTTAGGTATATTTGTCTTTTTGCATGCATATTGCATAATTTGATATCATTATTAGTTTTGTGCTTTTGTAGGTTTAGTTTAATAGTTTTTAGATGTTTTGTAAAGAAATAAAATTTAAATCCACAAATTTTTGTTACAATTAACAGCACTCACAGCTTTTTGGGTCATTAGAGCTTTGAACTTTCGTGTTACTGGTGTGATAATGATAATTTAATATGGGTACATACGCAGGCTTATTTTTTGAAATCGTTAATCATAATATAGAATTATGTAATTGTGAGTAATAGATATAATTAGAGGTTAAACAATAACGCACGGCACGGAGTGGTCGGAGCTCCCATATAACATATCGTTTTTTAGGGTTCCGTACCCAAAGGGTAAAACGGGACCCTATTATTAGGGTTCCTTACCCAAAGGGTAAAACGGGACCCTATTATTAGGGTTCCGTACCCAAAGGGTAAAACTGGACCCTATTACTAAGACTTCGCTGTCCGTCCGTCCGTCCGTCCGTCCGTCTGTCACCAGGCTGTATCTCACGAACCGTGATAGCTAGACAGTTGAAATTTTCACAGATGATGTATTTCTGTTGCCGCTATAACAACAAATACTAAAAACAGAATAAAATAAAGATTTAAATGGGGCTCCCATACAACAAACATGATTTTTGACCAAAGTTAAGCAACGTCGGGAGTGGTCAGTACTTGGATGGGTGACCGTTTTTTTTTTTGGTTTTTTTTTTTGTTATTATGGTACGGATTATGGTACGGTGCATTATGGTACGGAACCCTTCGTGCGCGAGTCCGACTCGCACTTGCCCGGTTTTTTATTGTTGTAACCATTTAGTGACAATTACAATTCCTTCTAAATCCCAATGTCCTTTCATAAGAACAAAATCAAATTAAATTTAAACTATAAGGAAATAAAAGAAGGCTCCAAATTCAAAACGCAAAAATGACTCTAGGGTTTAGGAGGTTAAACATGTTTTTCCATAGAGAAATTTGAGAATAGACTGTTAATGGGGTTAGCCGGTCGAAGTATTCAGCAGATTAGTGCCAGATATTGAATTGTGTAGGTATTTTTTTTTGTTTTTTAATGGAATTTTAAGACTTGGGTGCCAGCCTATTATGGCTATAAGCTATTATGGTGCCATCTATGCAAACCTATGACAGTTGTCAACCCCATTCCATACGTCAGTTTTCTTGTCAAACGAGGGTTATTTCGCAGCCGACATCCAGCGTCCAAGAGCGGAATTATCAGTACTGCTATACTGGGTCAAGCAAATCTTGTCAGTAGCAAACGGCGGCAAATTTGAAAAATCGCGGGTTAGCAACACTGTGTTCGAATAATTCGAAAATCGCGTGTCATCTGTGCTTTATCTGTGGAATGTGGATCGGGAATGACAGCCATCATCTTTGTTTACATTCTGAATCGATTCTATTTCAAGAGATATTTCTGCTGTGTCACCATTAAATACCAATATATTAAATAAGATTGTGCTTAATCAAAGCTAAGATGCCTACAATGCCTACGGTGGCAACTGAGAAATCTAATAAAATATTAAAATCCAGTAGTAGGACATCTACCTGCTGAAGCAATGATTTTATTCATACATTCTTGTTTAACGGCATAGTCCACTTCTAATTTTATTTTGAGATCTTCAAATTAGTTAATCATTTTTATCAACATCACACACCGCTTTTAAATTGTCCGTCCATACCTATTAATAACAATTTCAAACATTTTCAATAGAGAATCCGCGAGTGACAATTTGAATTGACGGGCGCGCTCAGCGGAAAAAAAGTTTAGGTTCGATGTACATTGTACATTGCTGCTTTTCTTAGCGCAATACTACTCTTTGAGTGTTGCCCTACTTTAGTTTGCTTTACATTGCTACTGACAAGATTTGCTTGACGCACTATACTTGACAATAGATCATAACTTTATTGTCAGATAACAAATGCTCCTTTTTTTTGTTAGTGGGCCTTAGAAATTATATCATAACGAATGTAATTGCTCCATTTCGGCGATGCATCAATCCGACCCTGACGTTTGACCCGGCCTTATTACAAATGTCAGCACATCATATTAATATCAACACTAATGTCTAACCAAACTACTTTCTAATTTACATAGCACTCCTCTTAGACTTACTGCCTTTTGTTGTGCGCCTGCGGTGGCAAATAAGCGCTCAGGGCCCGATTCGGATTTTGAAATAGACATCTATTAGACATCTTTTAGACATCACCAAGATACGATAACGATATGTTTAAAGATCTAATCTATCAATTTTGACATTTGCGCGTTTCTGGAGATACTCTTGAACGATTTCCACAGGATATGACTTAGAGGTCTAATTCACATCTAATAGATATCTTACTCTATCTAACGTAAAAGTAACATTGGTTGCCCGAATTGCTCTGCAAAAGAGAACTAGTTGATATCTAAACTATAACGTATCTAGAATGGATCTAGTACGTGTCGTCTCTTGTGAATATCTTGAAGTTCGAATACGGCAGTCAGTCTGTTGGTATAAATGACAGAGCGAGCTCGAAGCGCGAGCGAAGCGTCTCCGCTCAGCTTGGGTAAAAATGCTTTCATATTGTATGTCTGTCCGGTTATGCCGCTGTTCTCTTCAGATCGCAGTTATCTACCTATTCTCGTCAAATTTTGAGAGGTTAAATAATTTAAATTAAAGGATTTCTTTCTCTATTCAATTTATGGGAACTTTTTCAACCTTTTAACCGCGATAGAATTTTCCATCGAGCGGTTCGAAGGTGAGGATGACTCACGTTAGACCGGGCCGTGTCCGGGCCGGAGCTTCCGGAGCTAACTTTTGTATGACATGGCAGGCGAGATGCTTTCCATAGAAAACGATGCGCCGAAGGGAAGCTCCGGTCCGGACACGGCCCGGTCTAACGTGAGTAATCCTTTAAACGAAGTTTTGTCTTATTTATCAGACCGCGGCGAAACGAGCACGATTTTGTATGTCTTTTATATCAGTCTACGTCGGTTAAAAGGTTAACATGACAGAACTATGAAGTTCTACAGCTCACAAATCCACTATTAGTACTATATTAAAAACGGTCAACTATTATGACTACTATAGTTGTCTAGGTTTTTTTTTTCGATGTGGCGTGCGCACAGCTCTTGTGAGTAAGGACCCCGCTAAGGATACGGGCGAGCCTTGCTCATATGCATATCTGTCGCCAGTTTTCCCTTAGTCGCCTTATACGACACCCACGGGACGAGATGGGGTGGTGCTATTCTTTTCTGATGCCGGCACCACACGGCACTAGTCGTCTAGGTTAATATTGAAGCATTCCACGGGCTGTCACGTACACACAACTTTTATTTCATGTATTAGAACTTTAGAACTTTTGTTAGGCGTTTAATAATGTCGATGATTTTTTTTTCTGGACACCTTTTTGACCATTTATCACGGAAAAGCAATCTCCAATAGTTTCAGGTCGTCAAAAAAATCGCGTTTGTACAATTTCATGGAATGCTTTATTTCAAATTAACTACGAGTGGGTGTACATACTTCTCCTTTGGCGGAATATGTCGAATTAAAGGTCATTCGGCTGTATATACAAAATTCAGTAGCCATGTCTTCTCGTGTATTTCAAGATAGCATCTCGTTAACATACCAAACAATTACTAGCTGCTTGTCCGCCATAAAGGATGCGTTAATTGAAAATTAATACGAGAATCCATCTTTATATGAAAGGGACCTGTTTTATGAATATTTTTAACCAGGAAATATTGAGCCTGTTAATTTTGAGATAAGTGCTAGTTATCAAGTGTTTAAGATATGATGTACCTATATTTATATGTAAGGTGCGTTGTAAAATTATGAGCGAAATCGAAATAATGAGTCGGAGGTCAAACTAACTCCATAAAAGGACTCCAAATTTCATAAAAGGAGTCGAATTTATAATATTAGTTGGTAGTTGCATCGGATACTATAAGGGAGACCTAGGAGAGTTACATACATACACATACACATACATCACTGGCTCAGTGACCCAAAGAGGATCTTGGCCTCTGACACAAGAGAGCGCCATTCTGCCCTATTCTGCGCCACTTCACGCCAGTTGGGTATTCCGAGGGCGGACAGGTCTTTTTGGGCTTCGTCACTCCAGCGGTATCTGGGACGCCCAGACGGACGTTTTCCGCCCGGGTGCCCCACATACGCTCTTCTCACAGCACGATCCTCCCCCATCCTAGGAGAGGTAACCTAGGCGAATGTATGAGAATGAGAATTGTAAGGGGGAAATTCAAAGGGCTGTTGGGGGTAGCGGCACCACTTTTCAGCCTGGCAACATCGAGTTTCTTGAAGCCTCGGAACACCGCTATAAGGATCAGCCGGCCTAGCTAAGGTGTCAAATGTGTCAATGATTCAATCGCTATCGCTTCGACACCGAAACGCTTTGTGTCTCTCTATCACTCCTCCATATTAATGCGGCAGTGACTGTTACGTTTCGATCGCTACGGAGCGTAAGCGATTGGCATGTTGGCTACGCGGCCAGAAGTCAAACTCCGGTCTAACAATAAGGAATATTATGCAAAACTCTGCGTCAAGAGGGCGTCACTAGGCCAATCAGACGGCCTACCGAGAAACACGACAGTCGTAAGTTCGGTTTCTGCCTCTCTATCACTCTTGCCTATTCGATCGATAGAGAGGCGGATAAAGACATTTAGATTTTCGCGTTTTACGATACGCCGCCTGTAAACAAATGCATCAATATCATAGTAAAAACTTGTCAAAAAACTGTTTAAGGCCTAGTATGAGTATGTATAAGTTACTCTATGGTTTACTAAACAAATTAGTGCTGCACTCTGGCGGCAGAACATTGAAGTAATACTCCCTATTAGGCCAAGCGCGCACCACGACTTTTTGTCGCGCGATAATTTAGTCGCAGAAATGTAACGTATGGCAGTGCGCGCATATGCGACGAAAAAATCGCAGCGATTTTAAAATTGTGATTTGTCACATTTATCCGCGACTGCTCGCGACGCGATTGTCGCAAAGTGAATTGCAGCATACGGAGCTGTATGGCCCCGCGTGCACTGCGATTATAAAATCGCACCCTGGACCTCAGTCGGCATTTCGCTCTCCAAGCGTCAACATATCGGAACCTGCTTCTCCAATGGAGTCACAAGATGAGACGCTCTTAGATGTTGACCGTTTAATTATAGAAATAGAAGGAGATCACCTTTGTGGTATAAATACTCAAAGTCATACAGCAATTGCATACCTATTGCTTCACGACAAGCGACTGGTACGAAGTCCATGTCGAGAATGAACAAATCGTCGACTTTTCATCGCAGTGCGCGCAGTGAATTTTCTGCGATAAATTACAGCGCGATTCTAAAATCGTGTCGCAAACATTAAAATCGTGGTGCGCGCTTGGCCTTATGCATACGATATAACGTCAAATTCCTTTGCCTAGCACGTGCTGTAGCTACCACCTGCCGGCCGACCTATAAATCGTACGTAAAAGTTCAAGTTCGATTAACTCTTAAAACATAGCAACTATATTAAAGCATGAAGTTATGCCTATTACATTGTTTGGGCAAGGTCATGTTGTGTTGTGACAGCCCTGGGTAGATACGATTATACTGCTTAAAAAATATGGCTGGTTCTAGCAATAAGTATGCTAAAGACACAGATCATATAATACTAGTCTAAAGAGAATTTTCAAAAATTGCAAATTTCCCATGAAATACTCTTTTTAGGGTTCCGTACCCAAAGGGTAAAACGGGACCCTATTACTAAGACTTCGCTGTCCGTCCGTCCGTCCGTCTGTCACCAGGCTGTATCTCACGAACCGTGATAGCTAGACAGTTGAAATTTTCACAGATGATGTATTTCTGTTGCCGCTATAACAACAAATACTAAAAACGGAATAAAATAAAGATTTAAGTGGGGCTCCCATACAACAAAAGTGATTTTTGACCGAAGTTAAGCAACGTTGGGCGGGGTCAGTTTTTGGATGGGTGACCGTTTTATTTTTTGCCTTTTTTTTCATTATGGTACGGAACCCTTCGTGCGCGAGTCCGACTCGCACTTGCCCGGTTTTGCATTTATTTCTGCAGGTTTACTGCCAAACCTTCTTACAGTTAAAGTATGACTCACGTTAGACCGGGCCGTGTCCGGGCCGGAGCTTCTGGCGCATCGTTTTCTATGGAAAGCATCACGTCATGTCATAGAAAAGTAAGCCCCGGTAGCTCCGGCCCGGACACGGCCCGGTCTAACGTGAGTCAACCTTAATATTGTCTTGTTAGTTATATATAGTTTCTGAGCAATTACTAAGGTGTTACTAAGTAAAGACGACAGTGACACCTAGCTTCAATGTTCACTTAATTATCTGCATGATGAAACAGGAGCCATCTTATTAATAGTGCAAGCGACATTGATATTATTTAAATATATTCGAAAGACGATTACAAATGGCCTTCAAGTACCTAATGAAGTTTAATTTACCAGACTATCTTTGAGATTAGTGTTTAAACTTATTACTTAATAATAATTTATGATCTATAATGACGCAGTCGCATATCCGACAATCAAGATTTTAGTGCAGTCAAGTGTAAAATATGGGTGCATACAACATACTCAAATAGTTATTTATTTTACAAAGGGGCAAAATTATTGTGTGTTAATATGTGCTAATATTGATACCCGAGCAAGTGAAAGATGCCAAAATCGATTCCCGAGCAAGTAAAAGATTCGAAAAATGGATTCTTGAGCGTTGCGAGGATTTCAAAGCACGAGGGCAATATTTGCCCCGAGTGAAACACAAAATTTTTCACCACACCAACCCGAAGCAAACATTAAATGTAAATTAGCAAACAAAATCAAACCCAAATGAAAGTTATTAAATATAATTTACCATCCAAAATCATCGTTTAAAAGTCAATTCTACCACCAAACATAAGAAAACGACTCAAAATTTACTTTGCATGTGATTCATGTGAATAAAATGCAACTTTGCTATCAGTTGTTGAAGCGCAAAGTACCTAAGCCTTTCCGAGCTGGTGTGGTGTGGTGGCGGATATCGTCCGGCGAACTGGTTACAGTGGGCCCCTTTACAACCTTAGCTTGACAGCGATTCAAGGTCGAATCATGATATCCCTTTCTACCTTTAGGGCACTATCCCTTTCGACTATTTAGGGTTGTCAAAATTCAGGGTATTATCTTATCAGTGGTCGTGCACGCAAAGGGACGTCATGCTGTGTCAACCCTAATAATTGCTCGGAGCAAATGGTGAGCCGAACGGAGCCGAGTTTGCCCGAAGTCAGGAGTGTCTCCCCACTGATATTGGCAAATCGTTGTGACAGTTCCAAAAAGAAGCTAATTTGGCTAGTAGGAAAGTACCCAATTCGCGCTCTTAACAAATTATTTACATCCCAGTGCGCCACAGCAGTTACCTAAGTATAATTTTAATATAAATAGCTATAGTCAGACCGTAAAAAGTCTGCAGCGATTTTGATAGCCCATGCAGTGCAAGTGTCATATTAAACGTCAAACTTCTATGAAATTATGACGGATACATAACACTTACACTGCGTGGGCTATCAAATCCGCATTTGGTGCGACTATACTTTGCTCGTAGGGTCTGTGCGGAAAGAGAAGTGTCGTAGAATGTATGGACTCCCCTACATTTCTCGACTCTTCTCTTTCCGCGCAGACTCTATGTAAATTCAATGTTGACGTGTAAAAGTGCCCTTGGGGCCTATTTGCTGATTAAATGTTGAAGTTTTCTTGAACATTTGCTAGTGATATTTCCAAAGGGATCTGAAGAGCAAAATTTGTAAAAGAAGTATTATAGGAACGAACTTTTTGGTAATCTTCTGGCCCCTGTTTCACCAACGTGACAGGTGCGACGAATTGTAAAATCACTGTTGCTGACGTCACAGGCATCCATGGGCTACGGTTACCGCTTACCATCGGGCGGGCCGTATTCCTGTTTGCCACCATCATTGTATTATTAAAAAAAACTTTATGATATCGGAAAAAAAAACAGATATTTCTCTTGCTAAGTTTATGACAATTGTCACAAGAAACACTACAATTGTCACGAAATTCCGACATATAACTCATTACCTGTCAAGAATTACCTACAATTCTTCTAAATCTTTGACAATTGTCAGAAACTTCGCAGGAGAAATATCTGTTTTATTCCGATATAATAAAGTTTTTTTAAATAATACAATGATGGTGGCAAACAGGAATACGGCCCGCCCGATGGTAAGTGGTAATCGTAGCCCATGGATGCCTGTGACGTCAGCAACAGTGATTTTACAATTCGTCGCACCTGTCACTGATGTGAAATTGGGGCCTGTTATCCGTAGGTATCAAAGTTCTGAGTTCCATCCAGCTGCTATCTAGTGACTAACTAAAGTTTATAGAGGCGTAGGATCGCAAACCGCAACGAACTGCGACCTTGGCACGTGGATCGAATCTTTAGATTGTTCTTCTTGGGACTAGGATAACGTGTCCTGAGATACCTACTTTCTTTTTTCATGTTCCGTACCCAAAGGGTAAAAATTGGACCATGTTACTATAGTTCTTATTTTTAATATTTGAAAAAGACTTCGCGATCTTGACCTGTCTTTTAATTGAAAAACGCTTTTTAAAATCAGTAACTTATGAAAACAAAAGAATATAAATAATCGTTTATGATTCATAATTGTTACATATTTGCCGTGACTTATTTTTCAAATGTGTTTTTCAATAAAAAGACACGTCAATTGTTTACCCTATTTTTCTAATGCTATTAAAAACAAATTATAAGACTTCACTGTCCGTCTGTCTGTTACTAGGCTTTATCTCATGAACCATGATAGCTAATAGACAGTTGAAATTTTCACAGATGATGTATTTCTGTTGCCGCTATAAAAACAAATACTAAAAATTAAATTTGTACGGAACCCTCGGTGGGCGAGTCCGACTCGCACTTGTTGGTTTTTAAATATTTTATCGTCTTGGTGATTGACGCGTATCATCTCACGTACGACTTCCACTTCATTTCAATCAAGGTCGTATCAAAATAAAATCAAAGCCGTAGCAAATTGTAACATTTGAATCGGTCTCTAGGGCATTTGTAAACTGACAGCCATTCTAATTTTAATAACAGGACACGATTAGATGCATATCTAATCCAGATCTAATTCATATCCTGTTATTAAAATTAGAATACGCCTGTTAATCTAAATTCATTCTGTATCTGAAAAGAAAAGTACCAGACGTAACTATCCAAAATTGCATAAAATTAGACCAAGATAAATCTCCATTTTGATAGCACACGCAGTGCAAGTGTTATTTTAAACGTCGAACTTCTATTAAATTATTATTTATATAACGAGCGCTGGTGGCCTAGCGGTAAGAGCGTGCGACTTGCAATCCGGAGGTCGCGGGTTCAAACCCCGGCTCGTACCAATGAGTTTTTCGGAAGTTATGTACGAAATATCATTTGATATTTTATTTACCAGTCGCTTTTCGGTGAAGGAAAACATCGTGAGGAAACCTGCATACATCTGCGAAGAAATTCAAAGGTGTATGTGAAGCCCCCAATCCGCATTGGGCTAGCTTGGGGACTATAGCCCAAGCCCTCTCGCGCTCGAGAGGAGGCCTGTGCCCAGCAGTGGGACGTATATAGGCTGAGATGATGATGATGATGAGACCAAGATAAGTCTCCATTTTGATAGCACACGCAGTGCAAGTGTTATTCTAAACGTCGAACTTCTATTAAATTATTATTTATATAACACTTGCACTGCGTGTGCTATCAGAATCGTTGCAGACTTGTCTTGGTCTATGGTCTAACTCTACAATCTCGATCTAAGATCTAAAAATTTTGAAACTGCCGACGCAATATGAGTAGGCGCTGGCGCTGCATTGCGTTAAATAGCCTGCAGCGATTCGAGTTATCTAGCCGGGTTAATGTCGGGTCAAAGTGGAGTTTTTTGTCAACTTGAACGAGTTATATCAAAACCCATTGCCACGGGCGGTATTTGATATATTTTAATAGGCCGTAATATAACTCTTGTGAAATGTCATGATTTCTTTCCTAGACCCGTTTCAACAAATTTCTAAGGTGCGTTTTAGACATGTTCGTGATTTTTTTTTCTAACGAATGAAAGTCAAAACTGCCAGCGTATTATCTTTATTCACGTGATAAAATAACTGTCAATGTTTAACACCGTGGGATAGAAAGTGACGGACACCGTTTTATCACGCTGTCACGTAGACAAGAAAGACCATCATATCCGTACAGGATTGGAATCGATGAAGTCACTAGAGAAAGGCCTCAAGATTGCTAATTAATTTTTGGAAACCGTATTAAGGATGACTCACGTTAGACCGGGCCGTGTCCGGGCTGGTGCTTCCGGGGCTTACTTTTCTATGACATGACAGGTGATGCTTTTCATAGAAAACGATGCACCGGAAACTCCGGCCCGGACACGGCCCGGTCTAACGTGAGTCATCCTTTATGATCTAAAAACCGCTACGATTGATCAAAAACTCTGTTTTAAACCTACTGCATCTTAAAAGGACTTGTATGTCTCGGCTCGGGACTTAGGAAGCTACAGGTAGGTACATTAGGTACATATTCCGTCGCTGATTTTGCAATGCATTATCACGCATAGCAAGGAGTGCCTGGCGTCCCTTGGCTCGTTGGGTGGACGACATTCAGAAGATTGCGGGTCACTTCTGGATGAGATTGGCTCAAGACCGGGATAAGTGGCGTACTCGAAGAGAGGCCTCTCAGCAGTGGAGGGTAAAAGACTGATACGAAACGTTGATATTGCAAATAAGAAAGTCTAAAAATCAGGATTCGAATCCGTGAAGTTAAAGATAAAAGCCTCAAGATTGCTAATTAACTTTTTGGCAACCGGATTGTGATCTAAAAATTGCTACGACTTATAAAAAACTCTGTTTTGAACCTACGGCACCTTAAAAGGACTTGGATGTATCGGATTATGCAGTGTTATCAGTATTTGTAAAATTAAGAACCAAGAGGAACGCATCTAATGCATTGGGCTGTGGAATGTCTCGATTGGGATCTTACAATGATGGGTGTTGTGTGGGCCGATGTTGTAATCGTTGTCTAAGTGTCGAGACACTGATTCTATTGTTTACTAAATATTAGTAGCATTCGGTTTTAGTAGCACCAAGTAAGATTTAGTACCTACCGTAAATCACCCAGCTATAGTTACTAAAAATATGGTCCACAGGTTCTACATATATTGTCGTAATGATTTTGATTATGATTAGGTATAGTTTGTCAAAGGACTGTCTTATTTTAAACATAGACAGAGAGAATCATACTATCTTTGTCTTAAACACTAGTACTAGCACCCAAAAGAAAAGGATGAGTATAATTTTTTTTTCTTGTTTACTGACATATTTGGTTTGACCAACTATATCAAAATAATTTTTTTTTTCGTCAGAGTTATTTCTCATAATTATAAAAATATCTTGCTTCAGTAGGTACTGCGTCATTCCAATAGGTACTACATGACACAGAATGTCTAAGACACTGAATCAAACAAAGCCATGCTAAGCTGAACAAACAACTTTGTGGTCGACGAGTAAATGCTCATTGTAATTTCCTCTGGAATTTTGGATTTGGGAATCTATTCATTAGATCATGGTCTAAAAGGCTTAAAGTTCCGTCACACAACCAATTATCGTTATCACTAGGGATTAAATTAAAACAGCGGTTCTACCTATAATATCAATAACAAATGTATGTATATTACACAAAAAATATCAACAATAACAAGGAACAGATCAATTTGGTTACTTTCTTATTTACATATTTATTATACCTATTTATTTATAACACACCACATAGTAAATATCCAATCCAATAACATTTCTGACTTCCTTTTCAGTCTTTTACTTATTTTCCTATTATAATTTACTAGCGTCAAACATGCACTGTTAATAATCTTTAATAGTTTTTTAGCATTTTAGTTAAATTACTCAATACATATGAAGTTGCCATATCTTATCTTGTCTATTTGGAAGACTAGGAACTTTACAGAATCCTTAACTTACAAAAATCCAAGTCATATTTTTATAACATTATCGAAAAGATCAAGTTTGATACGTTCCCAGGCACTTAATCTTTACAAAATCCTTCTTAAGATTCCTTTAGTGTGGTGTCTACAAAACTAGATCACTTCCATCCACTGTACCCAGCTGTGGAGGCGGCCTCCTGCCCGGCCCACTCCTGCTCCTGCTGGTACTGCTGCTGATACAACTCCTGGCCATGCTGGGAGTGCTGGACCTGCGGTTGGACTTGCTGGATCTCTGGCGCGTGCTGGATCTCTGGGAGCTGCTGCTGGATCTCTAGGATCTGTTGGTGCTGTTGGACTGGTTGGACCTCAGGGATCTGTTGGTGTTGGATGGGGATCTGTTGGACTGTCTGGATCTGTTGGTGCTGGATGGGGATCTGTTGGACTGGCTGGATCTGTTGGTGCTGAATGGGGTTCTGTTGGACTGGCTGGATCTCAGGGATCTGTTGGTGCTGGATGGAGATCTGTTGGACTTGCTGGATCTCAGAGAAGTGCTGCGGTTGGAGATCGTTGATCTGCTGGATGCGCTGACTGTGTTGCTGTTGTGATTGGTGACGCTGCTGTTGAAATTCGGTTTGTTCTTTGTAGCTTCCTGAGGAATTAAAGCAAAGCCTAGTTAGCAAAGATGCTTAAAAGACGAGTCGACAAGCAGAAGCAAAACGGTTAGTTGAGATATCTTATAAAGAATACATTTCTCCATTATATCTGGTTTAGGGATGCCTAATCGTTCACTGCTATATTCTCTTTAGTCTCAAATATCATATCATGTTTTTCTCCTTCCCTTAAGTATACCAAACTTGAGTGTTAATATAATCGCCTTTTTTTGTCGGTACCACATCCACATCATCATCATCATCATCGTCATCATCGTTATTGTATTTGACATCTGTATTTAAAATTTATAGATTATACTAAACTTACTTTCTTTCCATAAAAATAATAAAACTTTACATACCATCATCATAGACGCCATTATTATTCGCCGCCTCTCTCTGGTTAAGCTCAATGCTCTTCTGTATAGCCTCAGGTATCGGCGGGGGGGTCGGCAGATGAGCTCCCTGAGGTCTGAAGCCGTTCTCATCAGCTGTGTAAGTCACCGTGTAGACCTGTCCATCGTCGCCGGTGTAGGTGTACCCGCCTTGAGCGCGGAGGGTTTTGCCTTGGACGGAACCTTGCTCTTGGGATTTGATTCCTGAGAAAATAGGGATAGGGGTGACACTGATAATTTATATAATAACTTTCTTCTTTCTGTGAACTAGCAGGTAAGTGTAGTAGGAATTGCAGACAACTTCAGCGTGTCAAAATATTTAACAAAAATTTATAACCCAGTAGAAGACGGAATTGAGACGGACGATTAGACGACAACTTCAGCGTGTCAAAATATTTAACAAAAATTTATAACCCAGTAGAAGACGGAATAGAGACGGGCGATTAGGCCGCTGTGGAATACCCATCCTTGAAGATTAGATTTTTCTTCTTTCTACCGTACAACTGTTTTTAAATACGTTTAAAATTGTATTATTTATAACCCAGTTAATGTTCATTCAAAACTTGGTAGGTAAAGTTTGGCGTTTAGCATTTGTTCGCCAATAAACTGGTTATACTTTGGCGATAACACAATTCTTGGTATGTAGGTACCAATACCATCATCAGAAATTTAAGAGCTGTGCCCTTGTTCGTGAAGCGATATTCAGGCATGTCTTTCTTTGGAGTTATAAATAAATAAAACAAAGATATGTAGTGAAATCCTTACCATTCTCAGTCTCATAAGAGTATTGATAGCTTTTCCCCTTATTTTCATTCTGGAAGCTAATTATCCTTGCTGTCTTCTCAGTGGAAGGCCTTTGAGACTGAAAATTCTGTCCACCGAAAGCTTTCTGCCCAGCAAAAGTACTTTGTCCAGCGAACGATGTCTGCCCACTAGGGAACGCTACGTGGCCTTGGAATCCTGCATCTGATTGGCTGAAATCCTGCTGGCTGTAGTGTGATTGATCGCCGTAGACGCCCTGCTGCTGCAGCTCGAGCTGTGATTGGTAGGCTTCTGCGTTGTTAGCGAGGTGCTCCGTTGGTTGGGTGGTGTATGGAACTGGGTCTGATGATGCTACAGCTAGTATTGCTGCTAAGGATGTTATCTATAATGAAGAAATTTTCGAAGTTAAAACGCACTCGTAAAACCAAACGCCTGTTATTTTTTTACGAGCAATTTCTATGCAGCCTGAGCTGCAGGAGATTTACCGATGTAAAACAATTTAATTTAACTACCTACAAGATTTTTTTAAATATTTACGTCCCTTTTAAATGTTTATCACAATTACATGAAATAACTATACCTACATTGTTTTAGTTAAATGTCAATAAAATAATTCACCGCACAAAGTCATGTCACGGCGCATGCTTCCGCGTGTCAAATGATGATTTGATGACTCAATACAAAAGGTATTAGAACTCTTTGTTTACAAATGTAAATTAAGTTAACGCGGAAATTATGTTTATTGTTTACTTACAATTGTTGCCATAACGTTAATTGTTACTTTCTACCGGGTGTGGCCTGTAATATGAGCAAAAAATTTTACTGTAGGCTGTACTCCTCATACTGACTAACATTTCTTCAGCGACTTTTAAAAATAACTTGTGGTTTGATTTTTAATACACGTTAAAGTTTATTCTAAGACGCAATGTATTACGAATTTTGTTATGTTTAAGGCATGACAAGCAACGTCAATCACAATGATATGGCGTGGCGATGGCGTCCATTGAAGATAATATTTATTTTGTATGAAAAATAGGGAGTCTAAATACTTCATAATTTTTAAAACTTGTTGAACAAAAGTGTCACCGATTGAGGAGTACAATCTATGTTTTAATTATTTGCTCATGTTACAGGCCACACCCGGTATATTGCATTATGCCTAAGAGCATTTATTATGCTATATTTTAATATAGGTCAAGAAATGAATGCTCAAAAAACGTTGTAGAGGGAAATGCTAGGAACACAATTTTTGACTCCGTAACTTTGTTTGGACTAGTTAGGAGGTGAACATATCAAAAGTCCCCGGGTGTAGCCCCGCTGCTGGGGGGTAGAGGGGGGTAAGAAGGTCGAATTTTTCGGTTTTTCATTGATATCTTGGAAACTTTGCGTCTTAGCGACATGACTACTAAGAGAAACCAAAATCTGATAAAATTAGTTACAAGTTTTATCCTGTCAAGTTTTTCGATATCATGAATAGTTTTTGAGATACCCGCTCTTGAAAGTTTATTTAGGGATTTTAATTTTATCTTGATATCTACGTCAGTGAAGCTGTTAGGCCATGTTTGGTATCATTTTCGTATATATCGGGGGTGCTGAATTCATTTATGGTATCACATTGACACCATTCCGAAGTAAAGCCAAAATTTAAAAATAAATATTTTTTTTAAATCCCTCTTCACGCTTAAACCGCTGAACCAATTTCGTTGAAATTTGGTATAGAAATAGTTTAAATCTCGACACACGACATAGGATAGTTTTTATAACCAAAAGCATCTTTTGAGGGTGTGAAAAGTGGGGTGGAAGTTTGTATGGGGAGTCAATAACCGCTGAACCGGTTTAGATGAAATTTAGGACGGAATACATCTGTGATTTAGATGAAAGTGATACCAAACATGACTTCAAACCTTACCTTGAGCAGTATTAACCTCAGGAATTCAGTTTCGTCGACGAAGTTAACACGTTCGCGGACGCGGATTGCATAGCATCCGTTTTTGTACTCCTCCTGGTGACGCGCCTGCTACTGCATCCGTTATTCTTTTTAAATTTCTTCGTTGAAATGCTTATCAATCCGCTTAACCACAGTATAATATTATTCATCAACTTTTCCTCTACCAGTCACCAGAGTCAAATAATGCGTACTGCCATATTACATAGTTTTATCGAAGTTAAAAATTATCCTGTGACGTCTCCAAATTGGCCCCCCTTTCTGTGACGCGGATGCTATAGCATTCGTCTTTGTATGGCAGCTCCCTTAGTAGCCCGGTAGGTGCGTCTGGGAGTGGACACATGTAATTTGGGTCAATTTCGTGCGCGATAGCGATTTTGACGTATTTTTATAAAATCGTAATTAATGTTTTTCTTACAATTTCTTTAAGTTTTTCATTGTGTTTTAATAAACAAACGTGTTTACTTGCTGTTAATTATACTACAGTAAAATTTTGATAACGATTAATGTGAAAAAGTGAGGCATGAATGTGTATACCTATTATTGAAATAATTACGTTACTAGTCATAGTTTTGGTCATATAATTGTGAATTATAGCCTGTTGGCGTTCGATGATCACCTCCCACAAGGTAAGCACCTTATGACACGCATTTGTGGTATCATTCTGTGTATATTTCATGCCTTGTATTTGGTGCAGATGCATCCGAAAAAGAATATAAAGTTGGGTGAATCATCGCTTGGCAGGAAAAGTGGTGGACGCTTTACGTCCAGAACTTAACGCGGCGGTGCGTTACAGGGAACTGAAAAAGTGTAATGCGGTACATATTGACACTTTTGAGAAGTAGTGTTGGCGTAAAATGCTGCGTATACCTTGGACAGCTAGAAGAACAAACCTCTCATTTTAAGAGAGCTCAACATTGCAACTCGGCTCTCTACAACATGCTATGAGACCCATGACTGGGCCTTTAGATTAGAGCCGGTCTCCAACGCATAATTTGTAGGTAGTATCACATAATTTGAGGTCGAATGAACAGCGAACGTGCTTGGCATGGGGCATGTATGAGATGGACTCAATATTACAATGATAAGCAAAGAGGGAACAAAACAGAAGAAGAAAATTGTTTGAAGAGGTCAGCAAATGAGTCTTTAGAGCAAAAATCGTGCCCTTAGGAAGTCAGAAGTCTCAGCCATCAAGTCCATCGAGTACGATGTATGAATGCTATAACATGCGATGTCATATAAAATCCCATCTTGACTACGTCATGTGACAGACATGCTTATGCATCCGAATTGTATAGCATTTGTTGTCACATAGCGTATAAAAAATATACTTCATATTGACGCGGATTGCATAGCATTCGCCTTGCATAGCATTACGCGTCATATACAAACCTAAAAGATATATTTGTAGTGACAGGAATGCTATAACAGTCCCAATATTTCCATACAAAATTTAGGTGTCCAACTGGTGTGACTGAGCGTCCGCGAACGTGTTAAATTCCCCCCATACTCCATTTCACAACTTTAAAGGATGATTATTGAGATAAAAAGTATCTTATGTCCTGTCTTGGGACTCGAAATATCTGTATACCAAATTTCAATTAAATCGGTTGAGCGGTTTAAGCGTGAAGAGGAATTTAAAAAAAAAGGTATTTGTTTAAAGTTTATATGTTTTTTCTTAGGAATGGTGTCAATGTGATACCAAAACTGAATTCAGCACCCCCGATTTATATGAAAATGATACCAACACGGTCTAGCAGCGTCACTAATGTAGATATCAAGATAAAATTGAAAGCCCTAAATAAACTTTCAAGAGCGGATATCTCAAAAACTATTCAAGATATCGAAAAACTTGACTGAATAAAACTTGTAACAAATTTTATCAGCTTTTGGTTTGTCTTAGTAGTCATGTCGCTAAGACGCAAAATTTCCAAGATATAAGTGAAAAACCGAAAAATGAGACCTTCTTTCCCCCCTCTACCCCCCAGCACCGGGGCTACGGCCGGGGACTTTTGATATGTTCACCTCCTAACTAGTCCAAACAAAGTTACGGAGTCAAAAATTGTGTTCCTAGCATTTCCCTCTATAACTTCTTATTGCTTGGCCTAATAATGAATTGAATTAATTCTTAAAGAGACATCGTTATAAAAAAATAAGGTGTATTTCTACAACTATATTATGATTAATGGTGTCGATAATTGCTGGTTGGTGGTTGGTTAGATATATCAAATCCAATATATATAAATCAACAAAAACCGGACAAGTGCGAGTGGGACTCACCCACCGAAAGTTCCGTACTTTCTAGTACCTATTTGTTGTTACAGCGGCAACAGAAATACATCATCTGTGAAAATTTCGACTGTCTAGCTATCACGGTTCATGAGTTACGGTCTGGTGACAGACAGATAGACAAACAGACAGACAGACGGACAGTGGAGTCTTATAGTAATAGGGTCCCGTTTTTACCGCAGCCTTTTCTTGGATTTCTGTGAATTGTCCATTTGTAATCTGTGGGTTAAACCTCCTTGACAAAAATATACGAAAAAAAAATTATAATGTTTTGCCAAATGTAATTTTTAAAGGCATAGTTCCATGATGGCTTAGTTAGAGTATGATGCCAAATCCTGAATTCCTTAGTTATTCCTTAGTATTTTTTTTATATGGCACATCACTACACACTGTCACAACACTACACGTCACATACCAGCCTCATTTTCACAAACTCCATGAGCACTATTAATAACTAAAAATCACTCAGATACACTGGTTGGAAGTTTGAACCGCGAATGTGTTCCGAAAATTTCACTCTTCCGTTTTTATAGCGAAAATATTTGTGTGTATATCTTAGGCTGTTACACACTGAGCGTGTGCTACTAAAACTGTGGACCTGGGGCCCGTTTCTCAAAAGCTTGTAACTTGTAATACAAGTGGAAGTCCGTTTCCAACAAAAGCTGTGAAAAAGTGACATCCGCTTGTATTACATGTTAGAAGCTTTTGAGAAACGCGCCCCTGGGGCTACTTATTTGTGTATGTCTAATTTCCTTTTTATGATATTTTTCAAAGTTTTTAACAGACAATAGACTAACATAAATAGATTTTTATATATTTATTGCACAAAAGAAAACAGACACGTATTACATATCGACGTCCTAGCATGACTTGCGTTATTTCACGCGACTACATATATCTCAAACACGACAGTACGAAAGCGCAAAAACTTGATTTTTATTAGCGTTTTCATT
Source organism: Cydia fagiglandana (assembly GCF_963556715.1). Lineage (NCBI taxonomy): Eukaryota > Metazoa > Arthropoda > Insecta > Lepidoptera > Tortricidae > Cydia > Cydia fagiglandana. The sequence continues at coordinate 3,278,460 of NC_085947.1, forward strand.
TTGACCTCACAACCGATGTGTTCAGTTCATCTGTACGATATTAAAATAAAAAAGTAATAATCTACCAAGAAGTCCAAGAAGGCAGCAGTCATACGCACAATATTTCAATCAAATTACTATTGTAAACAATGCCTAAGTCGAAAGCGTACGTGGTGCGCACGAGATGTATGAGGTAACGTTTGGGTAAGATGCGCCCGCGCCGCTAGGTGAACAACTGGAGCATTTTTCGGGTGCATGCAACGAGCTATAGAAGCGGCATTCATTTTAATAATTCATATGTACTATTTTAAAATAAAACTGACCATATTGAGTGAATTGCAAAAAAAATTTACGCAATTAAGCGCAGTTAAGAAGCTGTGATTAGTCTTAACTTAATTGATTCATTTGTGTTACGATAATTAGCTATGTAAATTGTATTGTATTGTATTTATTGTACTTAATTCGTACATACTTATAAGTCTATAGCATACGCTAACACACTTTCATGCATCTAACTTAAATAGAAATGGCTTAACTGTCGTAACACAAAGGAATCAATTAACTTTAGACTAATTACAGGTGCTTAACTATGCATTTTTTTGCAATTTACTCATATAATACAAATCATACAGATGAATTTTAATTAAATTGTAAAGTATTTTTTTATAAATAATAGTTCAATAGTGAATTAAATATATTTTAATTCTTTTTTTCAATGTTCCTTAGCTGAACATTTAAAAAAATTCACAAAATGCTTGCCTTACTTAATCCGATTGAGTCACGGCTCAACTGTTTCGTTCCTTCCGTCAAAATAATCATTTGGCTAATTAAATAATCGCAACAGATCATTTTTTTATTTAGCTATGAGTCCAAATGTATTACATTAAAACAATCATAAGTACATAGGCAAAGGGTTAGGTAATACATATGTGGGTAGGGTAGAAAAGTGGTTTCAATCGATGTGTGGAAGGGCGGCACCGTCGTCGAACCCAAACCACCTGGCGGTGGACTTAAAACGGTGGCGTGTGCCTCGGATACACATGCTGGTGGCGCGTATAACGGCGATACTGATCCTACATCTCAGCCAGCCCAGTATGGTGCTTAGAGAACGGTTCCACCGTTGAGATATGGTTTCTGCCATATGTTTTATAAAGGAGGACATTTGGGGTGCATAGACGCTTTGAACAGATGTTACAAGTGGGGTGAACGTTGCATGTCGCATTTCACAGGCTAATTAAATAATACTAGTAGGTACTACCCAACTAACATTAGGCGCTAAATAAATATATGTATTATAAGGGTTAAAAGAGATCTACATTAAGCGTTTTTTTACTCCAGAGGTTCTATTGATGTTCTAAAAATAGGAGTTATAGCCGGCTATAACCCCCTAATACCCCCGGATTGGGCACAATTTTTATCACCTTGGGTTGTAAAACCGCGCTACAATAGAGTTGTAGGGATGAATAATGCTACCTTTCACATCTACAGTGTTATAGGATGAAATAAGGGGTAGAAGAGCGTTAAAGTAGTGCTCTGTGAGCTGCAGACCTCGAGACCTTGTGATAAGTTTAAAAATTAAAAAAACTCGAACTCACAAAAGTCTTAAGTGTCCTAATTAAGTCCTTTAAGTCAATTTCCGCCATTTTAAAAATATCCCGAAAAAAAATCAAATTTCACAAAAATTCTATCTAAATAGCGAAAGGAGAAAATCCGGACCTACGAAAGCATTCTTGCCTAAGCTAAAACGGAGACCTTCGCTAAGGCTCTGTCAATTAATTTAAATCAGTGGCACTTCTATCCATTTTTTGGTCAATGGTGTCAGTGGTGACTTTCATTACGATACTTTATACATATTTTGTACATTATCTGAATTATCTCGCCCCACAACAGCACCGCAGTCGAGCGGTTAAAAGACTGACAGGCGCGTATTCTGATTATAATAACAGGTTATGAATTAGATCTGGATTATTCATCATATTGATCATCCTCAATGGTCTAATTTTGGGAATAGGACGGACTGACAGTACCTAAATAATATCTTCTTTGCGTACCTATAGTCAATTTAAAAAAATATTTCTTCAAAACCTTTTTAACAATTTGGAGATCAGATACTAAACTAATAAGTATGTACCTACTTCCAAAAAAGGGAACAATAAAGATAACATAACTTTTACATCTTGAATTAGAATACTTAACATATAAGACCTCGACAATAAAATTTTATATTGCACCAAAAAGAAGGTATTTTTTAGAGTCCACTGTTGTTACACCACCAGTCATTAATTACATATTCAAGTAATGTTTTATTATAATGAAAGAACTTCTTGCTCAACGTCATTAAACTCATAAAAAAAGAAAAGGTTCTTGATTCCTCGGAATTTTTCGCTTTTCTTTGGTAGATGGTTTCAGAGGGCCGACTCGACCCGATGTTTGACATAATAGTTGGTCAAACCAATTTGTCAGTCAGTAAGAACCAGGAAAACTATACTCATCCTTTTCTTTTGGATGCTAGTAGGGTAAAGGCACCAGTGCTCAGCCATGCACCAGTAGTCAGCCTTTCTTGCCTATTTTTGCCTCTAAATAATAAGGTTTTTATAATTTTCATGTCAAACCTAGGTAATATACTACTACTACTATATTATATATTGATAAACTATTAATTGAAAACTATTATCTAATTTATTATTATATCTTATTTTTTAAACGAATACTCTACGATGATCCATAATTTTTTTTTAAAGTTACGGTGTCTTCTGACATGAAAGGTAAGGAAGGTTAAGGAGATATGCGCCATTTTTTTGGAATGTCACATGGTATTTTGATAAGACGTTAGCAGCAGAATTGTGATTTATTTTTAAAAGAATATGGACTGCTTCACCTAATTAATACCTAAACTATCTGAAAAACGTAAATAATAATATTAATTCATATGGAAATGACATTCTTATGGCGGCTGACTATTGGAAACTACTTTTTTGTACAAAATCTAATAATCAGGCTCCCCTGGCTGACTACTGGGTTTGAAGCAGTAATTTTAAAAAGGTCGTAAACCCAAAAGTCGGCCGGGGAGGCTGACCATAGGAATTAAGATTTGTTATTATTTTCAAATGTAATATAAGGCATTAAATCAAGCCCTTTTAAAAAATTACGTCATTATGACTTTATTTGATTGAAATACATTAAATACCCAGTAGTGAGCCTGTGGCTGACCACTGGACAATAAGCTCACTCTACTCGAACCTACCAATCAGCCATTAGAATGGGATGGCTGGGCACTGGGTTCCTAAAGGCTGTGTATTGGTATACACGGGGCTGATTACTGGCAAAAAGGGCCTTTTATTATATTTAATTAAATATTTCCAAAAGTTAAATTTAATTAAGTTTTATTGTTTACAAAAATTAAACTTTATTAAATTCTTGAACAGAAAAATCATTGAAAATACCTATTAGTCCATAAGTTTGCAAATTATACGATCTTGAACATAGAAATTTCGTTATAAGGCTGACTACTGGTGCTTTTACCCTACTAGTGTAAGATAAATATGGTATGATTCTCTCTGTCTATGATTGAAATGAGACAATCCTTTGACAAACTATAAATAAGCAAATAAAATCAGGGCAAAAATAGCCAAATCTCAGAGACAAAAACCTACAATAAAATTGCGGTATCACAGTAAATTTTGTCATTGATAGACGAAACAATGGTGAGACGAACAAATAGGTACCTATTTTGTTAACAGTTACATTAGGTACAATACAATGAGAACGTACCGAGACGTTTCGTCAAGGGTAAAGTGGACTTAAATAATGGTTCCGTCAATATGATCAGAAAAGAAATTGGCGTCAATCTCCAATTTAATCACCAATTTTGGATTGGTGGTGATATTAGAGCGTTCGAAATTAAAGAAAATTCCTCCAGACGCGAATACTAGCGTTCAAAGATTGGTATTCTTGCACCTCCATTATATTGGTAGGTAACATCTGTCTATCTATTTATCTAATACTTTTAAATGAGCAATTTTTGTATATTTATTTATTTATACAGGGTGTGTCTGACCATGGGGCTTTAAATCCAGGGCTCGATTCTACTCGATAAACTGAGCGACTTTTATTATGGCACCAACAACCCCGAAATCCCGAAAAATGTTTTTCACCGTTTCATAAATTTTTACTGATCAGATGTCGACTTTTTCTATGGAAAAGCCAAAAAAAATTCCCCGATTTTAGGGTTGGTCCCATAGTAAAAGTAGCTCAGTTTAGCGAGTAAAATCAAGCCCTGGATTTAAAGCCCGATAGCCAGACACAGACTGTATATTTCGGGGATCTCAGAAAGGGCTCTAACGATTTTGATGAAATTTGCTATATGTATGGGGGTTTTAGGGGGATCTATCTCTGGGAAAACGAGCAAGTTTTACCAGCAAAGCTCAGTCTCCCAGATATTCAGTCAGAATCAGCGATCAAACGAAATAATAACTATGACATCCAATATTCCAATCCGACCAACCAATATTCTGCCCTGCTAAGCCGAGTGGCGCTATCTCAAAAGAAAATGCATTGCTAATTTATACTTTAGTTTCTATAACTGAGAATTCTATTTTCAAAATCATTTGTTTTTGAGATAACGCTTTTCTGCTTAGGTATCTTCTAAAAGTAAATTTTTGAATTTAAAAATCATGGACAAATAAGTCTGCAACACCAAAAATAAATGTTATTACTACGGAACTCTAAATATAATATGAAATGAGATTAACTTTACAATAGCCTCTTAAATTAGGAAAGATGCTTCTGCAAATATTTGTACACTGTTTTCATAACAATCGCGATTGTTATAATATTTCTTAGGCATTCGATATTTTTAACCAATATTTTCCGAGGGAGGGTTACATTTTTCAAGCGTATCTGTGGCGGAGCGCTGGTGGCCTAGCGGTAAGAGCGTGCGACTTTCAATCCGGAGGTCGCGGGTTCAAACCCGGCTCGTACCAATGAGTTTTTCGGAACTTATGTACGAAATATCATTTGATATTTGTCAGTCGCTTTTCGGTGAAGGAAAACATCGTGAGGAAACCGGACTAATCCCAATAAGGCCCAGTTTCCCCTCTGGGTTGGAAGGTCAGATGGCAGTCGCTTTCGTAAAAACTAGTGCCTACGTCAAATCATCATTTGTTGTCATGCGGACCCCAGGCTCCCATGAGCCGTGGCAAAATACCGGGATAACGCCAGGAAGAAGAAGAAGAAGATCTGTGGCGGATTTTCCTTAAGGCCCAGTACGCCCCGGGCCTAGATATTAGGGGCGGCAGCAAATCGGTAGTCTATGGGTGCTGAGAAAGGGGAGGCTAGTAGTTACTACAGGGCCTGGGGCTTAAGGCAGCCAACACTGCAAATCCGCCATTGTCTATATGTAGATATCCATTGCATGTATATTTAAAAGGGTTAAAAGTGTTAAAACCCACAGATCGCGTGATAGCTTTTGAGTTTGACACGGCGTGTAGCGTAATCTGAGTTGAACTTAGAACGTTTATTACCTACACTTTTCGTAGAGAGGCCGACCGCCTTTTCTACAAAAAGTCTATACTTTGTGGAAATCTGTTTGGTATTCGTATAAGCATTCATATGTCCTTGAAATTTGGTTCTTCTGCTAAATGGCAAAGTTTTCTTGAAGAACCAAAAGATCACAAAAACAAAGTATTGGAAAAAGTACAGGTTCGTTAGAGTCCTACTTATGATGCCTCTGGAGCAAGCGTTCATAGGTTATGGTAGCTGCTTACCATCACGCAGTCACGCTTTCCAATATCAATATAAAATGTGGTGATTTTGTACTCAATGGGATAGTGGACTAAATTTTTAGAGCTCCGCACAATAGACTGGGCCGTGCCCGGGCCGGAGCGTCCAACATGTAATTTTCTATGACGGCTGATTGGTGATCACGTGGTGCTTTCCATAGAAAACGAAGCGCCGGAAGCTCCGGCCCGGCCCCGGCCCGGTCTAACGTGAGTCATCCTTTATTCTATATTTTGATGAAGAAAAAATAAAACACAAAATAAAATTAGATAACTTTATTGCACTGTTATCCTATTTATTGCATCACTGTGTACAAAACTACAACTAAGACTAAGCGATATGGCACTCAGAAGAGTCGTGGCGTTCAGAAGTAGCGGCGGGTCTGAGGGGGGGTGTACCGCGGGGAGGGGAAGGTGCGGGCCGCGACGACTCCGGAGTTGCTCTCGTGGTAGCTGCCTGCAATGGAATAATTCAGGTCATAATCTATAGATATATTGTTTTCGAGTGCGATCGATCGATCTATCATCATCGCTGAAGTAGCTTAGCTACAGAGGGCGAGTGTTCGAGCCTCTATCACACTTGTAACTTCGTACGTAAGTGTGACAGGGAGGCAACACGTCGAACGTGGTTCGCGGTTGACTCTCAGATTGGCGCAGGATACAACTCTATATGGCCTACACAATGTTCAGCTCCAACTACAACTCGTACCATCATCAGAAAAATACAGCGTCATCCCTAGCGTTCTTCGCTAAAGCCCTAGAGAGAGTTTCAGAAATAGGTGGTGGAATCTTCAGATAAGCCCCCTGAGCTTGGAAACGATGAAATCAACGCCTAGATCCTAGTGGAGCGTACCATCATCAAAGATCCCTTCCGCTCTGGCGTTCTCAACTAGCGCCCTGACGATGGCCTCAGGAACGGACGGTGGGGTCAACAGATCAGAACCTTGTACTAGGAACCGTTTGCATCAGCTGTCTACATCCTTAAGGAACGTACCATCATCAAAGATCCCATTAGCTTCATCCCTGGCGTTCTCAGCTAGCGCCCTGGCGATGGCTTCAGGAACAGACGGTTGGATCTACAGATCAGCACCCTGAATCAGGAACCATTAGCATCAACTCCTAAATCCTAGTGGAACGTACCATCATCAAAGATCCATTTCGCTTCATCTTGGCGTTCTCAGCTAGCGCCCTGGCGATGGCCTCAGGAACAGACGGTGGGGTCAACAGATCAGCACCCTGAACTAGGAACCGTTTGCATCAGCAGTGTAGATCCAAATGGAACGTACCATCATCGAAGATCCCATTACCTTCATCCCTGGCGTTCTCAGCTAGCGCCCTAACGATGGCCTCAGGAACAGGCGATGGGGTCGAGAGATTAGCACCATGAACTAGGAACCGTTAGCATCAGCTGTGTTGATCCTAGTGGGACGTACCATCATCAAAGATGCCGTTCGCTTCATCCCTGGCGTTCTCAGCTAGCGCCCTGGCGATGGCCTCAGGTACAGGCGGCGGGGTGGGCAGATGAGCCCCCTGGGCCTGGAAACCGTTGGCGTCGGCGGTGTACCGGACTTGGTACACCTGGCCATCATCTCCGGTGTATGAGTAGCTGCCTTGAGCTTGGATGCCGTTCGCTTCTTGGCCTGACTCTTCAGCTTGGATACCTAAAAAGAAAGTGATTATCAGTTACTGTCACACCAGAGGTTGCCATAGTACTTTACTTAAATATTTAAAAAACACAACGGGTTGCACTCCGAGAGTGCCGACAGAAGTGAAAACTCAATGACTAGTCCAAAATGTCTGCAGCACTATGTATAATTGACCCAACCTTTCTACTGAAAAACTTTAGTTCCGAAATTACTGGCCAGTGAGCTTAAATTTGTAGCGTTAATTGTTTAAAATTCGAATAGAAATTGTAAAGGTACCTTGCAGACCTCGCATCTAAATATATTTGGTCAATTACATAAATGTATTTAAGTTACTCAAAAAAATTGTTTCTTAATTTAGCTACATGCCCTCTATGTAAGTGAAAAACACCTTGCAGTTATTCATCATTGCACTTAAGTGCACTTATTAATGACTGTATAAAACATATGACAGCTGTCAAAAGAATGGGACTAAATACCACAACCAACCACAACTATGTTCACGAGGATGATTTGTAATTTTGTATGACATCGCCGCATATAAATCTAGTTCTGCCTTGGGCACATTTTATAGACGAGCTATTAAAATAATTGATTGCTTGTTAAGCAATTATTGTAATAATTGTAATTAACTTTGTCAGAATCGATTTAAATGAAATATCTACTCGTACATTTGTAACCTGACATTTTGAAGATTTTTTATAGCCTAAGGCAATCTAATAAATGAAAATAATTCACTCAAAAATACTAATGACGTCCGGAAATGATTCCTTTTTTGGACTTTTTTGTTTCTCTCTTAAAAGTGACGTCCGTTTGTAACAGTCATTTTCCTTGACAAAATGAGTGACGTTTGCCGCCGAAAACTGCCGTGATTATGAAATTATGACATTCATTCCGTCACTCATTTTATAAAGCAAATTGAACAGATAGTGACACCCCACACAAGCGTCTTTTGAGCATCCGCGTCTAGTCAGCGCTATGGAAAATGGCGTCGCTTCGCAGTTGCGCCAAAATTGCGTGAGAAGCAGCCATAGAGTTGACGCCGACGCTCGGGAGACGCTAGGGTGGGGTATCTCATATAGCGGCGGCAACAACGACGCTGCAACAGTTATGCAGCTGCAGTTGAAATCCGAACGTCACCTTAACGAATTAGAATCACGATTGATGGTCTACGACCCAGATTGAAGCGATTGTCGTGATAAGGCTATTGACATTATTGACTGGCGCCACGGATTTATCATTTAGTACTTAAGTAGCGTGATGTAGAATCGCTTCGCACGGGATACACAAAATTTTAACAAATGATACACTTAGGGCCCGATTCGGATTTTGAAATAGATATCTATTAGACATCACCAAGATACGATAACGATATGTTTAAGATCTAACCTGTCAAATTTGACATTTGCGCGATTCTGGAGATACTCTTGAACGATTTCCACAGGATATGACTTAGAGATCCAATTCACATCTAAAAGATATCTTACTCTATCTAACGTAAAAGTGACATTGGTTGCCCGAATTGCGTTGCAAAAGAGAACTAGTTGATATCTAAACTATAACGTATCTAGAATGGATCTAGTACGTGTCGTCTCTTGTGAATATCTTAAAGTTCGAATACGGCAGTTAAACCTTCCTCAATAATCACTATATTGATTAGTGAAAACCGCATGAAAATCCGTTAAGTTAGTATATACTTAGTTAAAAAGTAGTTAATAAAGTAGTTTTTGAGTTATCGCGTTTGTTTTATAAGGTGTAGTGATTTAACCAGGCCTGGTGATATGAAGCGCTGGTGGCCTAGCGGTGAGAGCGTGCGACTTGCAATCTGGAGGTCGCGGGTTCAAACCCCGGCTCGTACTAATGAGTTTTTCGGAACTTATGTACGAAATATCATTAGATATTTGCCAGTCGCTTTTCGGTGAAGGAAAACATCGTGAGGAAACCGGACTAATCCCAATAAGGCCTAGTTTACCCTCTGGGTTGGAAGGTCAGATGGCAGTCGCTTACTAGTGCCTACGTCAAATCATGGGATTAGTTGTCAAGCGGACCCCAGCCTCATGAGCCGTAGCGAAGTGCCGGGATAACGCGAGGAAGAAGAAAGAGTGATTTAACCAGGCCCATGGACACATAAGAATTTGGGGCCCTTTTGGAAAGTAAAGAAAGCGAATTAAACTAACATTTTTCTACTATGATCTTCTATTTATTACGAGTCAAATATACTGTTACTGTCTATCCTTCGGGGCCCCCTGAGGATGGGGGCCCAGGGCACGGGCCCCATGTACCGTTATGGTAAAGATGGCACTGGATTTCACTACTTTTGTAAATGAAACTTGCACTTCAAACTCACCATTCTCCGTCTCAAAGGCGTAATGGAATCCCCTATCGTTGACCTCAGCATCAGACCTCAGGATTTGTGCGTTGCCCTCATACGACCTAGGTCTGGGCTGGTAGGCCTGTTGCTGGTAGGCCTGCTGCTGGTAGGCCTGGTAGCTGGGCTGGAAGCGGTAGGTGGCTTGCGCCACGGCTACTGAGAGCACCGCTGCCAGGATGATCTGAAAAAGAGGGTAATTTGTTAAATCATCGCAATTCAACGCGGTAACGCAGCGAGTGTGATGGGCACCTTTGCGCCGGGTGTAACGCGGGGAGGCCTCTTCCAGTAGTTTTTATATTCCTTGTTTTAGTTTAGATATATTTAGGGTTGTTAGTTTTAATTTAGTTTTATTTTTAGATACATTTAGTTCATAAGTTATTTATTTGTCTTTTTACTGTCTTTTCTGAAATAAATTATTTGAAAACCCAGGTTATTAGGGTTTAGGTTTAGGTCTTTGACAGTTCCTGGCAAGCTTTTAAATAGTAACTTAAAAAGTTATAAGCGTGTTAATAAAATAGGTAACAGAGCAGTGGAACTGATTTAGAAAGAAATAATTTGAATAACTACTTTCAAAAGTTTAGGCTTTAAAATACAAATTATTTTGTTAAGATACAATTTTAAATGCAGTTTTATTAGTTTTCGACTAACTGTGCCTAGTTAGTTTTTTTTTTAGTAATTGTTAACGAAAGCAATAACATTGCAGTAAGTAAGTAAAATAGGCAATGTTTTTAGTAATTAGGTAATACTGATTAGGTAATTTCTTTTTTAATGATTGTTAAAGGATTTTGTGTGAGTGCCGCCATCGCCACGGAGATGGCGGGACGACTTAAGGTGACAGTCCATTTCCAACTGCAGCTGCAATACTGTTCATTTTACTATGGAAACGCGTCGCTGTCATTGTCAATTTCCATAGTAAAATGAACAGTATTGCAGCTGCAGTTGGAAATGGAATGTCACTCTTAGACACCTTCATTAATAACCGGCCGGAAAAGCTCAACGAGAGTCGTGGAAATTAAGGGTATTAGCGAAGCCTTTGCCCAGCACTGGGACACTATAACAGGCTATTAAAAAAATGTGTGAGTAGGTAGTAAATAAGCCTACATAATTTAATATCGCAAATGCTATCAGAATTGAGGTCTTAATTAAGAACAGGAAAAGACGTAACATTCAAATCGTTAATGGATCAATAATAATTTGTAATTTGCAAAAAAAAACACACACAAGAACAACTACTTTAAATGGGATCACTTGTTTGTGTCGTAACATTTATGTACATCCTTTAATAGATCAACAGCAATTAAAATTTTCAACCAACACGAACCACTATTAAACAAGATCACAAAATTCTGAATATCTGTAATTATCTTAGATCGATAATTCTGTGAAAAATGTTCTAACAAAATGGATTAATTTAAATTAAAGTGGTGTTCGTTAAACAAAAATGAGGTTTTAAATAAATAAGGGTAACATTCCATTTCTGACGCAGCTGCACTACTAATATGAACGCGTCGGTGTTATTGCTAATTTCCATAGTAAAATGAATGGTAGTGCTGCTGTCGTTGGAAATGGACTGCCACCTTAAAGATTTTTTTAAAAATTATAGAGATAATGATTACCGATTTCATGGTGTTATCGGGTTGGGCGTCTGTGTGCGTATGCGCCGGATTCGGCGGGCGCGGCATATATACCGGCGATGCGCAATGCCAAGGTCGGCGTAGGACGCCGGAAGATCCCTAGGCTGGCTTTTACTTTCCATGGGAGCTGTGGGAATATCTCTGTTAAGTATCTTTTTATCTTTCTTGTGGTGATAGAATGTCTGGGCAATCAATAATATTATGCAAGATCAGAACCCCTAGGTAGTGTAAATTTCTTTCGATAGCGTGACGCGCATTCGCGAATGCGTGGACACGTAAAATTCGGGTCGATTCGGAAAATGAATTAGATATCTACTTATTTGACATCAAGAAGTTACGATATCGATAATTTAAAGATATCTGTAAGGTAGATATGTCAAATTTGACGTTACCGCGATTCTGGACGTCCTCTTGAACGATTTCTACAAGTTATGACTTAGATATCCAAGTCACGACATCTAGTCGGTATCTAATGTAGATCCCAAATATCTCTAGTTCGTCTCTAATCTTGCAATTATCTCGTTTCCCGAATACGCCTGAATCGCCTGATTGACTCTTTTAAATAATGATAAGTAATAATGACCCACTGGGTGACTTGCGCCGCTTAAGCGTTTCATTTCTGTAAAAACTCCAACTTATTTGGCTAAAGTTTGCCAGAAATATTTTTTTAAATTTAACAAACCGTTGATTATCATTATCGTTGGTCTCTATTCATCATTGACATTACTGTTAGTTAAAAAGCGACAAAGTTTAACAGATTTAGAATAGAATAGAATACCATTTATTTCAGTATAAGTACACAGTTAGATTTGTATGTATTTACAAACTTATTTCTGGGTTGCTAAATTTTTAGAAACGCGAAAGTGGGCAAAGTAAATGTGGATAAAGTCACGGGCAACTACTAGAGTTAAGCCACGAAAAGTCTGCAGCGATTTTGATAGCCCTCGCAGTGCCAGTGTCATAATTTCATAGAAGTTTGACGTTTAAAATAATACTTGCACTGCGTGGGCTATCAAATCCGCTGCAGACTCTTCTTGGTCTGACTCTAGTATATTTTATGTGAGCTACCGTACCCGGGTCAAACAGAAAACTGTGTTACGTCTTTCCTGCAGACATACACAAGAGTTAAGGACTATTAAGGTTAATTTTCTTATTTAACCCTTATCCACGTGAAAAGGTCCTCCTTTTATTTAGAGAACTATGATAAAATCATTACTTACATGCCCACAAGCTGTTAACTACCCACAGGAGAGAAAACTAGCGTGTTCGCGCGAACTGTACATTTTTCTCTCCTGTGGGCTAACAGCTTGTGGGCATGTAAGTAATGATTTTATCATAGTTCTCTAAATAAAAGGAGGACCTTTTCACGTGGATAAGGGTTAAATAAAAAATAACCTTTATAACCCTTAACTCTTGTGTATGTCTACAGGAAAGACGTAACACGGTTTTCTGTTTGACCCACCCGTTAGTGTCAGTATGGTTAGATATACCTATTATCATAAACATTTATTCTGCCACACACTATTAGCAAATCTTGCGCATACTTTTTGAACTTAGTTTTATTTATTGCTAGTTAGATTTATAGTATGCAGTGTTTGATTGGTAAACGAATATTAATATAAATGTCAGATTTCAAAATTAAGTTCTAGCACCCGAATGGTAACCTATTAATATGAAGGTTGTAGGTTCAAAACTGAAATAGATGTCTTATATATCGGGTGAAACAGAAAGAAGGACTTTTACGCAAACTGGGAATATTTATTTATTACGTTATTGAGATACAGTTTTTTAAACATTAGTCCGAAAATCTGTATTTTTCAACCCTAGCAAGTAGATCCTACTGAATGACATAACATGTGTCAATGTAAAATGTAAACAACTTTGTAGGGTTGTCACTGATAAAAATATTTCATTTTAATGATTTTGTTTTACTTTTAAATCCAGCTTTACGACACAGAATAAATAATAGCACTGTACTGGTACAGAAGACTCACTCTCTAACAAAACGCGTCTGTTACGATCAGCCGGCCTAGCCAAGGTTACAATCGCTATCGCTTCGATAACGAAAAGCATTATGTCTCTCTATCACTCTTCCATATAAGTACGACAGTGACAGTTGCGTTTCGATCGCTACGGAGCGTAAGCGATTGGCATCTTGGCTACGCGGCCAGGACAGATATGACCAAGATGGCGACAGCGCTACGCGCGGCTTATGGCTAGCCACCAAAATTGGTGTGGAACGGATGTACTTTTAGCTACCTGTAGCAAAGCGACGAAATCGCGGAGTGAGCCACGCCTGTTTACGATTAGAATAACTCGATTGTAAATCACTTAGATAAGACTATCCTTTCAGATCAGTCCCTAGAAATGTTCCACCATGTATGTATACGTCGTTGAGAATGCCAAATCCGTTATGTGCTCGATTTTGGTTTGGCAAATATTTACCTAGCTAGAAAATAACACAAACAACATTAAAAGCACCTGTAACTTTAAGTTTAAGGTGCTTTAACGTAGGCAGTTCAAGCGTAATTCAATTTAGGCTAGACATGTGACATTGACATCAACCGCTCCTTATACGTTCCAAACACAATACCATCTATGTCAGCTGACCTTTTGGCTGATGCACCAATATTTAATAGTAACTGGCAGTCGCTCGTGCAATACTAAATGGTAATGACTTCCATTTAAATGTCTTATCCAGGGATCCCTAGACTTTTTTGTGATGTCCTTAATTTAAATGTTGTTTTTAGGGTTCCGTAGACTCCGCTGTCCGTCTGTCTGTCCGTCTGTCCGTCCGTCTGTCTATCTGTCACCAGGCTGTATCTCAGAACTGTGAGAGCTAGACAGTTGAAATCTTCACAGATGATGTATTTGTGTTGCCGCTATAACAAGAAATACTAAAAAGTATGAAACCCTCGGTTCCTACCGCTCCTAAAATCCGCAGCGTTCCGTGACATCGGATGTGCGCAAAAATATCTGACACGATCTTATTTGTAGAGCCATAAGAGCGTGTCACATATTTTTGCGAACTTCGAAGAGTAACATATTATTGCAGGTGACTGTACAGATTTATTTTATGTATGAACAAATTCGCACTAGATGACATTTGATAAAAAAATTCTATTATAGACACGTTAGTTTAAAGTAGTACCATTATGTTCTCTGCACGTCGACTGTAATGTTTGCATTAACGTAGACCAAACTATTTAATCGCATACTTTTCAGTATTCCAACTCAATTGTAATGACTACGTTTTACAACAGTTAAGAGCCCTTCAACGTGCACACTAGCGCCACTGCTAAATAATCGTGATTATTTAAATTTAACGACAGGTATTTTAAAATGGGGACCGCTACGGACTGTATTGTGTATTTAAGTACCTTTTGAATATATCAAACTAGTTTTTATGTTGCTGGATTCGTCGATCTAGGAACTCAAAACAAAAACGGCCGTTTTTACTTTGGACGCATAGATTGACAAATCCAGCAACATAAAAACTAGTTTGATGTATTCAAAACTGATTCAAAAGGTACTTAAATACACAATACAGTCCGTAGCGGCCTCCTTTTTTAAATATCTTTCGTGAAATTTAAATAATCACTATAATTTAGTAGTGGCGCTAGTGTGCACGTTGAAGGGCTCTTAAGTGAATTATAATTAATTAGATGATGATACAACAAAAGACATCAACCGTTTAGTTATTCTGTGTCAACGATCCTCCTCTTCAAGAGACGCGTTATCTATTCTAATACCTTTAAACGAGCAATACTTGTTTATTTTCGGGGGTCTCGGAAACGGCTCTAACGATTTCGTTTAAATTTGCAATATGGGGGTTTTCAGGGGCGATAAATCGATGTAGCTGAGCGTTTCTTTTATTTTTTTGCCATTTTTGTATATTGTGACCTTTTTTGCCACTTATTGCCCGTAAACTTTTATGAATAAGGTGATTAGAGTTAAACCAAGAACTCAAGAAGACTGCTGCTTTATAAATCGCAAGTCAGACCCCATATGGAGTACTGCTGTCACCTTTGGGCAGGAGCACCTGGATGCCAGCTTGGACCCTTCGACTCAGTCCAAAGGCGCGCTGTGCGAATCGTCGATGATCCCAAACTCACAAGCGGTATTGAACCTTTAAGTCTAAGGAGAGACTTTGCCTCCTTGTGTGTGTTCTACCGCTTGTACAATGGGTTGTGCTCTGAGGAACTATTTGACATGATGCCAACGGCCGCTTTCTATCACCGCACCGCTCGCCGTCGCCAGGGTGTTCATCCTCACACCCTAGAACCTAAATGGTCGCGTACCTACTGTGCGATTTAAGAGGAATTTCCTCCCGCGGACGCTCCGGCTGTGGAATGAGCTCCCTCCCGAGGTTTTCCCGAGGGTCTACAGTATGGGGTTCTTCAAAAAAGGAGTGTACAGGTTTTTAAAAGGTCGGCAACGCGCATGTAACACCTCTGGAGTTGCAGGCGTTCATAGGCTACGGTGACTGCTTACCATCAGGCGGGCCGTATGCTTGTTTGCCACCCATGTGGTATAAAAAAAAAGAAAATACTGCAGCGATTTTGATAGCCCACGCAGTGCAAGTGTTATTTTTAACGTCTAACTTCTATGAAATTATGACGTATAAATAACACTTGCACTGCGTGGGCTATCAAAATCGCTGCAGAGTTCTTGGTGTAACTCTAATGTGTTTTTACGAAGCTACTTATCTAGGTACTTTTATACCAAATACCACTTTTAAATGCCAAATCACAAGAATAAGCTAAAAAACCATATACATATATGTAATATGTATTTAGCGTAATCGTAATACTTGCGAGTCGACAGTTGACCGAGTTCCAGTTAATAGATTCACTTGAAATTTCTCAGGTCAATGCAATCCGTCATTGTTATCAAGCTTAAGGTGATAATCAGATGGTTACGGAGCTTCCGGTGCTTCGTTTTCTATGGATAGCACCACGTGATCACCGATCAGCCGTCGTCGGACGCCTCGGCCCGGGCACGTCCCGGTCTAGAAAATACAGTAACCGATTGAATATACAGTAACCGAGCTATACTTATAACTTATGACACTTCGTTAGACTTTTCATTTTCATTGTTAATGATTATTATAAAAATTAGGACTGTTAGCGCCACTTGCACACCGTTCTGGTAACCATGGTAACTCCAGGCAACTCCAGGTTTAACCGGTTAAACCCGGGTTAATGGGATGGTATAATAGCGCTAAGGAGCGCAAATTAAACCGCGAACAAATTTTTGAAAGTTCCTATAACTCTTAAAATATGATGTACTTAATAAAAAAAATAAAAAAGTTAAACAAGGTGTTATTATAATCCAGTAACTTTGTCGAATTTTGTAACCTGGCTCTTTTGCGTCAAATCCGGTAGTTCTGATTTTTTGCAGACTTGTTTATGATGTTGGCCCAATGCATAATCCAAGTTTGTGACTTCGAGCGCCGAACGCAACTTTGTCAAAAATCGAATAAACCGCAATTTTTTTTAGATTTGGGCGATTATAACCCTAAAGTACTAGTTTTTGGTAGTAACTTCCTAGGGCGTTTTTAAAGTAGACTAAATTTGCTACAATAAGACACTAGAATTGTCTCTGTACATCTAATATTTTCCAAGATAAAGCCTTTCAAAATGTTATATTTAAATTTTTATATTTTTAGATATTTTTTCAAAATAGGCACTCATACATTTTTTTATGGAAAATAAATATTTTGTAGAACGTGCCGGTGATGAATTCCATATAAATTACCTACCTAACCCTTATATTATAGCTAAGAACTGATGTAAAATTATAAAATTTTGAAAGGCTTTATCTCGGAAAATATTAGATGTACAGAGACAATTCTAGTGTCTTATTGTAGCAAATTTAGTCTACTTTATAAACGCCCTAGGAAGTTACTATCAAAAACATGTACTTTAGGGTTATAATCGCCCAAATCTAAAAAAAAATGTGGGTTATTCGATTTTTGACAAACTTGCGTTCGGCGCTCGAGGTCACAAACTTGGATTATTCATTGGGCCAACACCATAAACAAGCCTGCAAAAAATCAGAACTACCGGATTTGACGCAAACGCAAAATGTATAATTTTACTGTATTATTATGGTAGCTATGGTTATTAGGAGCATTTAAGTGAATTCATTTTGGCTTTTCATTGGCTAGACATGACTAAACAAAAACAATACCTATCATACGCACAAGCGTCGTAATATTGTAATTTTTGCCCTTCAGCGCCGAAAACATTTCTATTGAGACGTAACAATAGTTAATTATACCTGCGCCGACGCAAGGATACGTGAATCACTGCTGCTGGGTGGCAAGAACAAGCTTTTTGAATTAAAGGAAGTGTGACCTGGAGGTCTACACCGTGTTTTTTTTTTAGAGATGCCCCGAATAGTGGTTTTGGCCGAATACCGAATATTTGGCCCCTACCTTCAACCGAATATTCGGCATAAGAAGATTTAAGATAACCGCCGCATTATGCCATATTCGGCATAAGATATGGATTAGTCGATCTATGAACTCAAAACAAAAACGGCCGTTTTAACTTTGGACGCATAGATTGACGAATCCAGCTACATACTCGTAAAAACTAGTTTGATGTATTCAAAAGGTACCTACTTAAATACAAAATACAGTAGGTACGTAGCGGACCCTTTTTTAAATATTTTTCGTTAAATTTAAATAATTGAACTATAATAATACTGGACACTGTGTGACATAACCTTATCAGCTGAATAGGTCGTCTATAATTATATAATAATAATAATTTATAATTGATGTAATCCGCAACAGTTGCAACTGCTTACAGAAAACTTCCTCTCTGTATTTACAATCGATTAAATCGAATCGATGCAATCGATCCATAATTTTCTTTGTTGAAGAATTATTTGATGATGAACAATGAATCATCAATGATCAATGAAAACCAGGTCAACTATCAGGTCAGTGGATCTGTTATCGTGTTAAAATATTTTTATTTTTCAATAAATAAATAGTGACACTAATAACACCATAGACAACAATTAGGCGAAAGAAAATATAAAGGTATTTGTTTTAAGGCCCCAGTACACAATGGGCTATCGCCGGCCACTCCAAGTGAGGCAGCCATGCGGTAGAATGAGATAGCAATATCACTTGCTCCCTCTAACGCATAAATGCGTCCCATGGAGTGGCCGGCGATGGCCCATTGTGTACTGGGGCCTTTATGTGTGCTTAGCGTCCAGTGGAGGATTTGCCCTAAGACCAAATAGGCCCGGGCCTAGGGCGGCAAGACATAAGCGGCGGCAAATTGTGTCAAAAAATTCGCTGATGATAACAAGAAATAACTCAAAACGTAGTAAATATCATGGGTGCTGCGAAAGGGGCGGCTAATAGGCCTGCGGCCTAGGGCGGCAAAAACTACAAATCCGCCACTGTTAGCGTCCGTACTTTACCCGAGCTAGAGAAAGATTCTAAAATTAAACCATTATAAACTTTACAACATTAAGCCCGCGCTAAATTAAATAAGGGCGTCACTTTTTTTTGACGTAAAATGCTTAGGTAAACATGGCAACAATTTAGTATGGAATTTTTTTGATCTATTTTATTTTATGTCGCACTGTACTTACGTACGTATGCTGCTGGCTATACCATTTGTTTTTCGATGAATGAAAACATCGTGAGAAAACCGGACTAATACAAATAATGTCTTCCGGGCTGTGTTGGAAGGTCAAAATGTCAGTTAAATTCAGCCTATACAGGTACCTACAGTCGACCTACAAAGAGATAAATGTATCCTATCCACTTTTTCACTTACTACATTATTAATTATTATAAAGTAAAATGATGGATACTTCTCTTTATAGTCGACTGTACACATCCGCCTCTGCCCGATTCGAAATTTAAGATACGTCAAGTAATAGATCTAGAAACGAAATGGATTAGATGTGTCAATGTCAAAAGTGACGTTTTTGTTTGAAGAAACGTCACATTTGACACTGATGACACGTGATGGGCACACGCGAATCTAATACGCCAGATGACGAACGTACTCCCAATTCGAACAATGCTTATAAGATAATACAGCGATACGACATATTATCAGCATTGATCTAACTTTGAATTTCTTCACAGAATGCTTCGCATCCCATCATAATCACAATATTTTATTGTGTTTAAAGAATACCATTTTGTTGTTTTCTGTTTCTCATTACTTCCCCAAAAATGTGACTCACACGCCGGCATATTTAATACCGTAAAATGGGGTGAGTTGGGTGAAATTTGACTTTCAAACCTCGATAAAATTTTATTTTTACATGTGAAAACTGAATGGTGTGAATAAGTAGTTCGGACGTTTGTATTTTATTTTGGGTAGTTCCATTTCATAACTTTGACGATAAAGAGGAAAACGCACCTCACCCCGTAGTGCCTCGTATTTGGGGTGAGAGGGTTTTTCATACAAAGGTGATTTTGGAAGATTGTTGGATCGATTTTTTTTTATGCGTATTACTATAGCCCCATTTTATGTAAATTGGAATACATTATTTTTGTAGCGCTCAGTAGCCTTAAAATCCCTTCTCACCCCCCTCTCAAACCTTCTCACCCCATTCATAACCCAACTCTCCCCGCGAAACCTACTCACCCCATTTTACGGTACTAAACTAATATTAAAAGCGTTTTTGTATTGACAGAATGTTTTAAAGTTTCCTGGCGATGTTTTCCTTCAATACAAAAACTATTCGTTTTACTTCTTCCAATTAAGTACCTACTTACAATAATGTATAACACAAATAAATCTTAGCCAGTTTAATTGAATAACAATACCTATTTAAGCATAATCCTATGTCATACACGATCATAAATTACCATAAACAAGAATATACACATTATTGAATACCTAATCGCATCTATCACGTCAGTCACACCGAACAGGTATAATTTGTCCTTTTGTGCATCTTTAATCAGATAGGAATAGGATAACAATGCGTGTGGGAGCAGATGGAGGCATCGCCATACATTACAAAAACGTCGTATGAGACTCATAGTTGTTGTTTTAATAACAAAACTTCAGAGAGATTCAGACATATTAAAACAACCAAATATAATGATAGGAGGCCAATTCTAAACTTACATTTCGATGTCAATGTCTTTTATTATCATTCTCCAGTGCGTCCGAACGAAATGCATGTGCGAATGATAGCGAAATTACATAATTTTGATATCAAAATGTAAGTTTGAAAATATCTCTAGAGCTCAAAAATGATCTTGACCTGACGTGTAACGCACCTATTGGGCTGATTCAATTGTACAGAGCGCAGTTTGAAATCGATAAATTGTTCCTGTAATATTTTTCAAACAAACAAAGGGTAGGTCGAGTTTGAAAAATATTATAATGCCGCGTAACAAGTTTAAAATTTAATAAAATAAAATAATTTTATTTTAGCTAATCAAAACTTTCATTGACCGATCAAATGATTTTTTTAATAGCTGGAAAACTTGAGTCATTCTGACATTCTATCACAGAATAAGTAACTAATAGTACTCCCGATTCTATGCAGCAATGTCGTTTTCGAATTGAAACTTACTAAATATTACATACAACTTTCTGTTTCTACGAGTGTTTGGTTTTAATCACGATTATATGTAATGGGTGGAGATGAGTCAAATCTATGCGATCATGGATAATTGTTCTATTAAGTAGGTAGGCTTGTCAAGTATTGTATTACTTACCTACTCTGCCATAGTCTGCGAGTTTTAGTTCGATTCCCAGATGTCATGATTTACAGTGAGTGGCGGAATTGCAGTCTTTGCCGCCCTAGGCCCAGGCCGTGTAGCCGCCCCTTTCTCAGCACCCATCATATTGACTAGGTACATTTTGAGTTTTGTTATAATCAGCGAATAATTTACCGCCCCTAAATATTTTGCCGCCCAGACTCGGGCCCTAATGCCCAGTTACGGCAAATCCGCCACCGATGAGTGATGATTTATGAAATAAACATTTTTAATAATTAAAATTAAAAAGAAAATAATTATTAAATATAAACTTTATAGGCCAAGCAATAAGCATAGGTATAGAAAATGCTTGGAACACAATAGTTATTTGGTTTGGACTAGTAACGAGGGGCACATATCAAAAGTCCCCGGCCGTAACCCTTGAGCCCGGGGAGAGGGGGTAAGGAGGTCTTATTTTTCGGTTCACTATATCTTGGAAACTAGTTGCATCTTAGTGACATGGCTACTATATAAAATGAAAGTTAATTTAATTTGTTACAAGTATTATTTTGTCAAGGTTTGCGATACCTTGAATAGTTTATTTGTATTTTTTTAATAAAGTAAATTAACTAAGTATAATTATTTGTATGTCTTTTCCATATCTCGGGACCATGGGGTCCCGGACCTTTGGGATGCTTACGTGGGGCCGAAGCCAACAGCGCAGAGGCCCTTTAAGACACTTTAATCTAAAAGCAAGGGATACACGTGGCGGATACCATCCCCGAACGCACAATGTGATACATCCGGAGATGGTCCCCGCCAGGTGCAAAGACTATTGCAGTGCAGCACTTTTGTGCTGCGATGGGAACTAAGGTCATGGGCTATAGATTTGAAAGTTGGATGGACTGGATAATGGGCTATGGGAGAGACTAGCGAACACCTGCCGTGACAATCAGTCTCAAAATTGTATAAGACAGGTGGTGACTCGCCAACTCATTGAGTGGGCCCCGCAATGGCCGCACGCACAGTGCGACAACAGGGCAACACTTTGGAGCGGCTGTGAGGTTGTCGAGAGGTGAGTCTGCGGTAGCCAGATCCCGGTAATACGTTCAGCAGGCCACCGGCGTTATGACATTTTACACTTCCAACCTGGAGCATAGGTCCCGCTCTTGCGACTCCACTCTGGCCGGCCAATCAAGGCAAGCACAGAGGTGAGGGCCAGATGACAGGGCCCTCTGGAATAGGGGTCCGCGGTGTCGCCACTCAGCTCGCCACAAGCTGCCCCCGCGGGGTATAATTATTATTATTGTGCGTACCTATAAGATAATTAATATTTACGTATCTCGTTTATAAAGAAACATTAATTTTATCGTAAAAGTTCTCTTTTTTACGTTAACTGGGTGTTCTATAATCTATGGGTACGGCGCATAATTACATATTACATACGATAATAACTATATTATATTATGCGGTGTTGAGTAACTGTTTAAATTAGACTATTGCGTGAATGTTTACTCTATTTTGAATACAAACATAATTTTGTAACTAAATCGAACATTAGTGAGAATTACCAAATAACTAGACTAAAACATAATTAGCAATTAATAAGCATTTAAGAGTCATCCAAATTCAGTAAAAGTGTGCGCATGAAACTATTACACGCGTCATGCCTCAAGTCCGCTCAAATGAGGGCCAAAACACACATCGCGTTATATGCCTGCAGACCCATTCGCTAAAGGTAATTCGGATGGCAACCGGGCTATAACCGCGAAAATCGAAGTTCGCAAATTGCGAGGATTTTTCTCTGTCACTCTAATTACGCCTTCGTTGGAGTAAAAGAGAAAGATCCCCGAATTACGGTTTTCGCGGTAGCCGCTCTGGGTGCTTAGCCAACGCGCCAATCGTTAACGCTCCATAATTAGCGTAGCGTAGTCATCTCTACACGGTGTAACATGAGGAAACCGAATAATTTTAACCACGCATTTCTGAGGTCAAAAGAAGGAAAAAATGTAATATGAGTTTAGGTCAAATTCGCCAAAAAAAATTTTTTTTTGTTTTGTTTTTTCAATTTTTTGAATATATCTCTACATAAAAAATAAATTTTATTGGTAAACTTGTTACTTAAAATTGATTTTTACATTTTTTTTCGTAATACCTTCTTTTTGCAAAGTGTTACTTGTCACTTTTTGACATCTATCAATAAGGATATTTAGACTACGTCGTATAGCAGCAACATTATTATCAAAAAGGCATTTTACATTATGTAACAACAAAAACATGTTTATTTTTAAATTAATATTATCTCTGAAACTAGGCGTTTTAAAAAAAAAGTTTATAGGACATTTTTGTCTCTAAATATGATCAGGAATACGCTGTTAAAATTTTTCGGTTTACTCATGTTACACCGTGTATAGGGGCCCCATTCGGATTTTGAAATAGATATTATCTATTAGATATCTTTTAGACATCACCAAGATACGATAACGATATGTTTAAGATCTAATCTGTCAAATTTGACATTTGCACAATTCTGGAGATACTCTTGAACGATTTCCACAGGATATGACTTAGAGATCCATATTCACATCTAATAGATATCTTACTCTAACCTAAAAGTGACATTGGTTGCCCGAATTACGCTGCAAAAGAGAACTAGTTGATATCTAAACTATAACCACAGGGCGGACACGCCATACATCAAAACTCGTTTGCGTGTATATGTGTGAACGGCACGTCTGTACACGCGTCATTGTGTGAGTAAGTCGCTTAGGGCTACTATTTACATGTTTTTGAGTTCACGGAGCGTTATCGTTGTACTCGTAACGTAAATATCAAACATTTTTATTCCTAAAATTAAAGAAACAAACATAATTTACAAGATGGTATTTTCTCTTAGATCCTTGCTATAATAAACTGTTCTATTCACAGGTCACAGCTAATATTATTTGAACGTATATGCGAACTCACCCATAACCCGTAAAGGCCGTAAAATATTACGTAAAGTATGGTGCGGCAATAAATTACCAAAAATGTCATGTCGAATTGTCGATACACAATTAGCGTGTACTAAATATAAATAATTACAAAACGCTGCTTTTTAATATATGTATAATAAAAATAAATCTTCTTTATTTCGTGAATTTGAAAAACAACCATACATCGCAAAATACATCGGCATTTTGAACGTTGCCTCATCGCGCCGCGGCGTTGCTAGCCGAACTGAGAGTATGTCAGGAGTCCGTCAGAACTCAGTCGCGGGGCGAGGTAATCCGAGTCGGGGCGGGGCGGTGCGTGTCCGTTCTGTATGATAATACTATTACTTATTCTGTGCTATAACGTATCTAGAATGGATCTAGTACGTGTCGTCTCTTGTGAATATCTTGAAGTTCGAATACGGCAGTATCACTCTTCCAGTTGTGTTTCGTTCTCTACAGAGCTTTAACGATTGGTACGTTGGCTACGCATCCTGCAGCTGCATAGTACATAGAGTCAGGCCGTGAAAAGTCTGCAGCGATTTTGATAGCCCACGCAGTGCAAGTGTCATTGTAAACGTCAAACTTCTATGAAATTATGACGTATAAATAACACTTACACTGCGTGGGCTATCAAATCCGCTGCAGACTTTTCTTGGTGCGACTCTGCAGTTGCGGCATTACTGCTGCGGCGATTGCGCGGGCGCTGTTACTGTCAATTTTCTTGATAAAATGGGCGACATACGTAGACGTGAGCTAATATGTCAATGTCATAACTGTTGGTAGAGGTACTGTTTACTCTGTAACTACAGAAACATAAAAATAAACTAAGGTATGCAAACCATGAACTTTGCAACCTTATAAGTTTCTCATTCTTAAACCTAAGGTATTAAGGATGTTATTTGTTTAAACATACTTACCTAAAGGTAAAAAAAATAGTTTCCATGTCCTGTTATAACCTCTCAATCTTAAAACTAAGGCATTAAGGCCGTTATTCGCTTGATGTGATAGTAAACACATACAGCGGGCGCAGCACGGTTCCATTTTTATCGACTATCACTATGCGCGTCCCTTTCTCACTAACATACTTGTTAGAACGTGACAGGCATGGTGACAAGGGATAAAAACGCGACCGTGCTACGCCGCCTGATGTACATTTGAACTTTAAACGCATTTAGGTACAAAAAGTGTATCCGTGATTATTATTGTTACGTAGAATAAATGTATCAAATATATGAAGATTATCACAGAGAGAGCTACTGCAAGTTTGGACTTGGGCGAGCTTGTAATTATTGTCTCGATTAAAAACAAGTATCCGACAAAAATTTTTTTTCACGTGATAACGTCTTATACATTGATGAACACCGGTAGCATGCACGAAAAAGTGTCACGGTGTGGACAAATCTCCATGGTAACGTTACGTAATGTAATGATAATGTTTTCTTATAACGTTATCACGCAAAATTGTCGTCCGTAAACCGACTTTACAGACAACCATATATTTTTTGTTACATATTTGATACACACTTTGATTGCCAACTGTACTTTCTCTCCTTTGCATGTCTTCCCAATTGGCAAAGTGAATGATAATAATGAAATAATAGGGTATTATACTGTATTAAAATAAATTATTTTACACCATGCATGAAATAAAGCACCATATAATTATTAGAAAAACACAGATAAAAGTTATTTTTAAACACAAGTTATATAATAAATCGGATAGAAGTATAAAAAGTAGGTGAATTGACCGTGACGTCACGATGTAATGTTTCATATAAATTCCATATTATCAAATAGTTTTGACAGTTCTAAAAAAGTGATTTGACTAGTAGGAAAATACCCTATTGTACAAGTAATGACATAAAATATTCAATAAATGTTTTAGAAGAAGTCCGTAGCTTTAGTGATGCGTGTGCGCAAGGTTGTGACATTTAGCGGAGATGGTCGCTCGCTGCTCTAGTTGCATGCCTACAGCGCACAGTGACGAGCGGAGAGGTATACATATGTGACGCTTTCAACTAAAACCACAGAATTAATAATAGTACTACCATACAGAAAGGAAACTTCCTACAAAACCGAAGTTAGACAGCGCTTCAGGGTCGAATCATGCTGTCCCTGTCTAATATATGGCACTATATCTTTCAGCTATTTAGGGTTGTCAAAATTCAAGCCATTATCTTATCTGTTGTCGTGCACGCAAATAATTGCTCGGAGCAATGCTGAGCCGAGTTTGCCCGAAGCATTGGGATACATCTCAGGACGGGCTTTACGGGCACTAAAAATTGTACTAGTTCAGCGGTGTCACTCCTTTTTAGGTTTAAGATTCTTTATTCTCATTAAGAATTTGACAATTCACTTATATGAGAACTTAAAACTACACAAATACATTTATTTTGCATGAAATTAGCGAAAGAACTAAATAATAACATGGAGGGTATTTAAACATACAGTAAAATAAAAATCTGCCGACACACAAAACAAGGTGATTAGTGGTGCATCGATCGTACGGTTAACATTCCATCTACTTGAGATGTACAAAAACGATTTGCAGTTGACAGTAAGCTAAGGCCCAGTTTAACTTGTTTTCGAGATTCGTAATAACTATACGTCAGCGGGGATCATCCTTCAGACACTAATCCGAGCCAATCGTGCAGTCTAACGCATCTAGTTGCGACCAATCGCGCCCGTGATGCGATCCCATTAACCAATCGCGTTGTAGCACTTGTAGCGGTGTCACGCCGCTGTACTGGGCCCAGTTTTATAAAGTTACAAGTTACAAGTTTACAGGCGTTTACTGGCAACACTTGCTCCGTTTTTTACAATTTGCGTTTTATAAAAGTACTGTGTTACAATTTTACAGGTTACAGGTACAAGTGCCTGTAGCTCAACCATAGACGAAAATACGGGAGTTTTATAGTTTTAAACTCATAATCGAACAAGCGTTTTATAAAAATATTGTAAATTACAAGTGTAGATTGGTACACTTGTAACAAAAACTTACATACGTCTTGAGTCCTGTAACAGCACAACAGCAGTTACTTGTAGACTCGTTTTCTGAGAGATTTTAAACTTTACTCTTTATTGTTAAGCACCAACGCCAACGATTGTGCCAGGGCATGCATACTTTTCCATGCACCTTATCAGTTTTTGTTAATGTATCTAAAATATATAGTAAATAGGAAATAAAGTGACAATATGTTTGATATTGATTTTATTGACGATTCGTTTTATTTTATCTACTAGGAAATGGAAAGGGATTATTGCCGATATTTGTCGTTGATTTATTAGCATTCGTCTCTTTATTTAAGTATAGTGCATTCACATTATGGTAAAGTGTACTATTCATAATTGTCGATACACACCGTATTTATCTTTGAGCCGCTACCGAAACGATACATTTTAATGTAAGAATGTGAAAAAGTACTTATTTACATGTTATTTACTTATTACGTAAATATTTCATTAAATCAAACTTAATCTGAATCTGAAAACGGCCCAAAAAGTATATCCTTGGCATGGAACGCCGCTCTCAACCACTCGATTTTTCCTTCATTTCTGGCCATTTTTCCAGTAATCAATATTTTACAGCAAACAAAAACACATAATTTAGTAGAGAACCGAGTATCTATGACACACTTTTTTTTTTAAATAGTGATGTCCTTCACACCTGTAGATTTCACATGTAATCGAGATTGACCGTGGTTCTTTACAACTGTAATTATTTATGTGTATTTATAAAACACCTGTAGCCGTTCACAGTGCATTACAGGTGCCTGTAGCCTGTACTCTTGTAACCTGTAACTTGTAACTTTATAAAACTGGGCCCTGGTCTCATTCATGCCCCACTCTTATTGCCTGTGATATACGTCAATGGCCCGAAGGGAGGACGCTTTCCGCTCCCGCTAATCTCGCCACTATGCTCGCGTCCTTTACAAATACCTGTTCTATACCTACAACATGAAACGAGGGAATCCGACGGAAATAGGTAATTTATAGCTTAGATTCAATCATAATCACTCGTTAATGACTGATCATTTGGAGCAAACCATTCAAATGTAGCCTTCGCGTCCGAAATGTCGTAACTACAGATAGATTTGTTGTTTGTAGGGTTCCATTATGATAGATATTTAAGAAGATTAAACAAACTGCAGTTTTTTTAGCCTATGTGTGTGTCCCACTGCTGGGCAAAGGCCTCCCCTCTCACTTTCCAATCATCCCTGTGCTGAGCAAGATCCCGCCAATCCCGCTAGAATGCATCCAAGTCGTCCCGCCATCTTTTTCTCGATCTGCCTGGACTACCCTGGGGATGCCAGCTAATGGTTATTTTGGCCCCTCTCTCATCATGCATCCG
The DNA here is from genome assembly GCF_963556715.1 of Cydia fagiglandana. Classification (NCBI taxonomy): domain Eukaryota; kingdom Metazoa; phylum Arthropoda; class Insecta; order Lepidoptera; family Tortricidae; genus Cydia; species Cydia fagiglandana. Next base: position 3,306,893 of record NC_085947.1, read on the forward strand.
GCAGACATGTCCAGCCCAGTCAACTGATTTTTGTTTTATTTAAAATATGGCCTTTGAATACTTAAGTATTTTTAAGTGTATGCCATGGTGCAGCCAATTATGCGTAACGCACTAACTAACGCATCGACGGATATCTCAGGACGGGCTTACGGACACTAAAGGCTCCTCTTCACGTTGGGCCAACGCCAACGAGGGACGCAGCCATGCGGTAGAATGAGATAGCAATATCACTTGCTCGCTCTAACGTATAAATGCGTCCCTCGTTGGCGTTGGCGTTGGCCCAACGTGAAGCGGAGCCATAAAAATGGCACTATGTAGTACACCGGTGTCACTCACGAATGCGAGCCAATCGTGCAGCCACGCGTACAGCGGTGTGACACCGCTACAACGCGATTGGTTGATGAGTTGGCATCAGGCGCGCGATTGGTCGCAACTAGTTGCGTTAGACTGCACGATTGGCTCGCATTCGTGAGTGACAGTAGTAGTGTAATCTTTCGGCACCCTTTTGAAGGGGTGCGAGAGGCCTCTTCCGCCTTCCGGCTGCGGAGGCTGTCTCGGGTCGCGCCCCACATTGTGGGGCGGTCAGTCGCGCGTCATTTTGGGGACGGCTGTGTCCAGCAGTGGCGGCGCGTCAAACATATCCATAGGCAAGCCGCCTAATTTGGCTTACATATTTCCTTTACAACTCTGCTCAAACGTCCAAAAACAGGCAAGCCGATGGGAATCGGCTTTTATGGACGCGCCGCCACTTGTGTCCAGTGTGGGCTCGTGAGTGACACCGCTGAACTAGTACCATTTTTAGTGGCCGTATACCAGGCCTATTCGGATTTCGAGATAATCACAAGATCTAGAGACGATTTAGAGATCAACTAGATCTACATTAGATATCGACTATACGTGACTTGGACATCTAAGTCATAACTTGTCGAAATCGTTCAAGAGGACCTCCAGCCAGAATCGCGGAAACGTCAAATTTGACATATCTAACAATCTATCTTACAAATATCTTTATATTATTCATATCGTAACTTGTTGAAGTCTAGTAGAAATCTAATTCATTTTCCGAATCGGGCCGTATGTCAATGTTTTAGGCAGAATAAAGGTCGACTAGTAATATGTAGTCGGCGCCAAACACCTTTGATGTACGGAAATATTGTATCATTTTTTGTGTGTAATTTGATTGGGATTGGATGTGCTCGAGTCTGATTTATTATACATTGGTCCATTAAAATATTTTAGATAAATGTCAATGTGATTCTAACCACCTTATATATCAAGGATGTCACTCCATATAGAGACTGTAAGATAATAATTGACAAAATTAGAAAAATAGTGTGTTAACGATGCGATGGTCGTATATGAAGGTCTTATCTTAAGAATATAAATAAATAAGAAATAACATACATTTTGTTCAAAAGTAGGTATCTGTCACAACCTAATTATTTTATTTTTACTCTAACAAATAAAGAAATATTTATTACCTACCTACTTTTTTTTAAATTGTTTTTTCTTTATCTGCAATTGTCCAAACGACATCTAAATACATAGAAGTAAGTATTAGATACAAATAAATATTTATTTATTTGTTAAACTATTAGAGAATGGGAATAACTTTTGATGCTGATTGTATCTAATACTTATAGAGGGTCAAGCAAATCTTGTCAGTAGAAAAAGGCGCGAAATTCAAATTTTCTATGGGACGATATCCCTTCGCGCCTACATTTTTCAAATTTGCCGCCTTTTTCTACTGACAAGATCTGCTTGACCAAGTATACTTCTATGTATTTAGATGTCGTTTGGACAATTGCAGATAAAAAAAAAACAATTTAAAAAAAGTAGGTATTTATTGAATAAGAATTGACATAAAGTCTCCAAAGAATATTTTTATACAGACACTTATTCTATAAGTAAAATGCAAGGATATAACCAAACGGAGTAGTCATTTAACAGGCGTTCCCCTCTGTCGAAAATAGGCTGCCAATGGTCATACACATTGTATGAACTGATGTTTATATTGTTTATCTCACATGGCTATTTTTACGTTATGTATACATTTGACGTTCCCCTTCCCCGCAAAAATCAGCAGTTTTGTATCGAAAGTTACAGACAAGGCGTCTCCGTTTGGTTATATCCTCTAAGGTAAAATGTTTATAATTATAATTAGGTATTGAACATTAAAAATAAAAAAAAAATAGAAAAGAAAGATTACCATTACCCTAATTGGTAACAGATGTGAATAAGTTATCAGTGGTAACAAGTTTATAAAGTGTAGTAATTAGAAAAAGCGGCCAAGTGCGAGTCGGACTCGCCCATGAAGGGTTCCGTAACAGCAAGTAACATAATAAAATTGCGGTTTATGGTTTATGACGTATTAAAAAAAACGACTTACCAAATCTTGTTCAAACCAATTTTCGGTGGAAGTTTGCATGGTAATGTACATCATATATTTTTTTTAGGTTTATCATTCTTTTATTTTAGAAGTTACAGGGGGGGGACACACATTTTACCACTTTGGAAGTGTCTCTCGCGCAAACTATTCAGTTTAGAAGAAACTGATATTAGAAACCTCAATATCATTTTTAAAGACCTATCCATAGATACCCCACACGTATGGGTTTGATGAAAAGAAAATTTTTGGGTTTTAGTTCTATGTATGGGGAACCCTAAAAATTTATTGTTTTTTTTTTCTATTTTTGTATGAAAATCTTAATGCGGTTCACAGAAAACATCTACTCACCAAGTTTCACCAGTATATATAGTGCTTATACTTTCGGAAAAAAGTGGCTGTGACATACGGACGGACAGACAGACAGACAGATAGACAGACAGACATGACGAATCTATAAGGGTTCCGTTTTTTTGCCATTTGGCTACGGAACCCTAAAAATGGTTGATTGTATTAATGAACCAAAAAGAAGTATTTCTCCCGCTCAGGCCCCTTCCAAAATTAGTAAATCAAGTTATTCCTCCTTTATTTCTTCCTTGCTACGCTTCTCCAATAATGCTTTTTCAGCATCTGCAAGAACACCCTCAGGGGTCGCCCTCATTATAGAAAATGTCAGTTCAGGTATTTCATTTTCAAAGGAGTATTTCAAGATATCATACAAGTTTTCTGGTCTAATAATCTGAGTCAGCTTTGATATGCATTCATTTCTAAGTTCTGTGATCATGTAGCATGAAGCGATGGACAGCAACGGTAGTAGTAGTTCATCAGCGGGCAGAGTTCCCATGTACATGTAGTCTTTTAAGTGCTGTAGGGTCTGGAGTGAGACGCCTGACATCTGTATATGGCCTTCATTTGTCTCCTTCCATTCTCGCCGACAAAGCATTGCTTTAAAAACGTCGCTGAGAGCAGCGAGGTGTGCTTTGTGGACGGCCACACTGCCATCTGAGGTAGTCAGCTGGAAGTCAGTGAACTCGGTGTCATCACATAGTTTCTTGTAAATTGTGGCCTCAACCTTGAATGCACTTATAGTGACATCAATATGAAATACAAATACGTCATTTGGCGCTGGTTTTGCCCAATTTGTTGTCCTATAACTTAATTTTGGAAGTGTATCACCAATAACTTCCCAAGTTGGTTCGTCTGAGCAAATTTTCTCTGCAGAATTATTAACTTTTATTTTCACAGTACAGTATCTAAGGATTTTTCTCGCAATATACTTAGTTTTAATACTGGCATCATTATCTTGAGAAAACTCAAATTCCACGTTTACCAGATCATTAACAGTAATACGAGTATCATTATAAGTAGTTTTATAAAAATTGGTACCTCCAATGCATAGAATGTCAAATGAAATTTGCAACCCATTAGCCGTGCTTGTTTTCGTTCTGAAACAAAACAATAATCATTACTTAAAATTATATAATTGTATACCTACATTTATGTGGCAAACATCACAAACACCCTGTTGGAAAGCAGTTACCATAGTCATATGGATGCCTGGACTCCATAGATGTCACAGTGAATTGCAAAAAAATTATACATACTTAGGTAAGTTAAGCGCCTGTAATTTCGTCTAAAGTTAATTGATTCCATTCTGTTACCACAGTTAAGCCATTTCTATTTAAGATGCATGAGTGTGTTAGCGTATGCTATATACACGGTGTAACATGAGGAAACCGAATAATTTTAACCACGCATTTCTGAGGCCAAAAGAAGGAAAAAATTTAATATGAGTTTAGGTCAAATTCGCCAAAAAAGAAATTCTTATTTGTTTTGTTTTTTCAATTTTTTGAATGTATTTGTACATAAAAAATAAATGTTATTGGTAAACATGTTACTTAAAATTTATTTTTACATTTTTTTTTCGTAAAACCTACTTTTCGGAAAGTGTTACCTACTTGTCATTTTATGACATCTATCAATAAGGATATTTAGATTACGTCCCATAGCAGCAATATCACCACCAAAAAGGCCTTTTACACTATGTAACAATAAAAACTTGTTTTATTTTAAATTAATATTATCTCTGAAACTATGAGAATTTCAAAAAAGTTTATAGGAAATTTTTGTCTCTAAATATGATCAGGAATACGCTGTTAAAATTATTCGGTTTCCTCATGTTACACCGTGTATAGACTTAGAAGCACAATAAATACAATACAATTACAAATTTACATAGTTAATTTTCGTAAAACAAATGAATCAATTAAGTTAAGACTAATCACAGCTTCTTAACTGTGCTTAAATTACGTACAAATTTTGCAATTCACATGGTTGTGCCTATCTTCTCAACAAAGTTAATCCAAAATTACCTGTTAAAATAAAATAATGATATATTACTTAGGACCAATTCAAACGGCGTCCTGGAACTAAAAATATAATCTCCCCTAGCTCAGGGCTATAACCGCGAAAATCGAAGTTCGCAAATTGCGCGGATTTTTCTCAGTCACTCTAATTACGCCTTCATTAGAGTAAAAGAGAAAGATCCCTGCAATTTGCGAATTTCGGTTTTTGCGGTAGCCGCTCAGGGCCCGTAGCCAAATTACATTCGCTCCGTATCGATTCGATCTCTACGTTCGCGAGCGACTGGTCGATAATGTTTATAATAACCTAGCCAAGAGGCAATCTTTTTAGTTATCGCATATTCGACGGGCCAACCCATACAACCATTTCCAGTCGCCGTTACGACGCGGTGTAGACACATCTTGTGTCGACACCGTCTGTTTCGGTCACAATTCCAGTCGCAGAGTCGTCGCTGTGTCGACACAGTTACCAGAAATGGGGAAGGGTCGACACATGACACAAAGTGACATAAAGTGTGGTCGCCGTGTGCACACATTGTTACTAGTTTGCGACTACTTTATGCCAAAATCATTCGTTCATTCGTTCATTTTGTTCCTGTCAAATGGAAACTGTCAGATGGAAAAATAGTTAAATAAAAATAAGTGACATTAATACGCCATCTCTAAAACGGATTACAAGACGTAATTATATATTGTTTGCATTTATATTACAATAGGACTTAAATTATTATGGGGAATTAAACTGCTCGAGTGATTTGATAAACTAAGTGTAATATAATCAACGCGCCACCAAATTGTTTTAGTTTAGCCGGAAATGAAATTGTTTACTTCTCAGTGCCTGTGTTCATAAATATATTATTTGATGCATTTTTAGTACTTCGATGCGTATACTATACTTAAATAACAGAAATAACGCTTTACATACTACGAAACTTGTTAATTATGATGTATAAATATGGTTTAAGGCTGAGAAATATTGCAGTCACAAAGTAGTCGCAAATGTTTCGACTTTGTGTCGACTCTGTGTAGACACATGACACGCGCTGTCAAAAGTAATAACAAAGTTATTGGATTTGCAAAATGGCTCCTTGTGTTCATTTGTTTTCAGATATTCTCAAAGTGTAAAAATGCCGTGGTCAGAGATGGGACTTAATAGATTAACTGTTTATTCGACTAATTAATGGAATAAAAAAAGTTAATCCTCAAATTTTAATCACGATTAGTTTAGTCGACCGAACATAGATTGAAATTAAATTAATCTGAACATTAATCGAATAAATTATCGATTAAATCTCGGTTGGAAGTTGACAGGGGGCCATTTATGTACGTAAAAATAATAGAAATGTCTTGCATGCAGATGGTAGCCAAACACTTTGTCATAAAAGTCGAGATGGGTGTCGATTTATAGCTTTTAGGGAGTGCCGATTTCGAAAATGATGACCATTTAGGAATCCAAAATGGCCGCCATGCACTGTGTCATAAAAGTCGTCATGGATGTCGTTTTATACGTTTTAGGGGGCCCCAATTTTGAAAATGATGACCATTTTGGAGTCCAAAATGGCGGCCATGCACTATGCCATAAAAGTCGTCATGGGTGTCGTTTTATAGGTTTTAGGAGGCGCAGATTTCAAAAATGATGACCATTTTGGATTCCAAGATGGCGGCCATGCACTATGTCATAAAAGTCGTCATGGATGTCGTTTTATAGGTTTTAGGGGGCCCCGATTTAGAAAATGATGACCATTTTGAAATCCAAAATGGCGGCCATGCACTATGTCATAAAAGTCGTCATAGGTGTCGTTTTATAGGTTTTGGGGGGCGCAGATTTAGAAAATGATGACCATTTTGGATTCCGAAATGGTGGCCATGCACTATGTCATAAAAGTCGTCATGGGTGTCGTTTTATAGGTTTTGGGGGGCGCAGATTTTGAAAACGATGACCATTTTGGATTCCAAGATGGCGGCCATGCACTATGTCATAAAAGTCGTCATGGATGTCGTTTTATAGGTTTTAGGGGGCCCCGCTTTCGAAAATGATGACCATTTTGGAATCCAGAATGGCGGCCATGCACTATGTCATAAAAGTCGTCATGGGTGTCGTTTTATAGGTTTTGGGGGGCGCAGATTTCGAAAATGATAACCATTTTCGATTCCAAAATGGCGGCCATGCACTATGTCATAAAATTCATCATGGATGTCGTTTTATGGGTTTTAGGGGGCCCCGATTTAGAAAATGATGACCATTTTGTAATCCAGAATGGCGGCCATGCACTATGTCATAAAAGTCGTCATGGGTGTCGTTTTATAGGTTTTGGGGGGCGCAGATTTCGAAAATGATAACCATTTTCGATTCCAAAATGGCGGCCATGCACTATGTCATAAAATTCGTCATGGATGTCGTTTTATGGGTTTTAGGGGGCCCCGATTTAGAAAATGATGACCATTTTGTAATCCAGAATGGCGGCCATGCACTATGTCATAAAAGTCGTCATGGGTGTCGTTTTATAGGTTTTGGGGGGCGCAGATTTCGAAAATGATGACCATTTTGGAATCCAAAATGGCGGCCATGCACTATGTCATAAAAGTCGTCATGGATGTCGTTTTATAGGTTTTGGGGGGCTCCAATTTTGAAAATGATGACCATTTTGGAATCCAAAATGGCGGCCATGCACTATGCCATAAAAGTCGTCATGGGTGTCGTTTTATAGGTTTTGGGGGGCGCAGATTTAGAAAACGATGACCATTTTGGATTCCAAAATGGTGGCCATGCACTATGTCATATAAGTCGTCATGGGTGTCGTTTTATAGGTTTTAGGGGGCGCAGATTTCGAAAACGATGACCATTTTGGATTCCAAGATGGCGGCCATGCACTATGTCATAAAAGTCGTCATGGATGTCGTTTTATAGGTTTTAGGGGACGCAGATTTCGAAAATGATGGCCATTTTGGAATCCAAAATGGCGGCCATGCACTATGTCATAAAAGTTGTCATGGGTGTCGTTTTATAGGTTTTAGGGGGCCCTGATTTCGAAAATGATGACCATTTTGGAATCCAAAATGGCGGCCATGCACTATGTCATAAAAGTTGGCATGGGTGTCGTTTTATAGGTTTTAGGGGGCCCTGATTTAGAAAATGATGACCATTTTGAAATCCAAAATGGCGGCCATGCACTATGTCATAAAAGTCGTCATGGGTGTCGTTTTATAGGTTTTGGGGGGCGCAGATTTAGAAAATGATGACTATTTTGGAATCCAAGATGGCGGCCATGCACTATGTTAAAAGTCGATATGGATGTCGTTTTGTTGGTCATGGTAATCATTTTCGAAATCTGCTCTTCCTACACACCAACACCTATAAATCAACATCTATGACGGCTTATATGACAAAGTGCACGGCAGACATCTTGGAATCCAAAATGGTCATCATTTTCGAATTCTGCACTCCCTAAAACCTAAAAAACGATATCCATGACGACTTTTATGACAAAATACGTAGCCGCCATCTTGGAATATAAAATGATCATAGTTTTCGAATTCTGCACTCCCTAAAACCTATAAATCGACATCCGTGACGACGCAAGTTATCTTTATTTTCAGATCTAACAAATTGCTACAGAATACAAAGGACAAAAAAAGAAGCGAGGAGGTAATGAAACAAGCAAAAATACAGATGATTCCTCGACGCAATTGGATGCTTCTTAAATTGTGTCCAGATTTTTTTGTCATAAAAGTTTTTATTTTTCACATATTACTCTCACAAGATCCGTGACATTTCGACCTTGTAATTTTTTAAGTAAATGTTTTTGTTTATCTATGAGGATCTCACTAGAATAATATAATCAAGGTATGTTTATATTTGATGATTGAAATAGTAACGCAAAAAAAATATTATATTTGTGTTTATATTCCTGTCGAAGACTTTTATTTTTCCTTTTCCTTCTACACAAGTTTGGTCAAGTAATAAGAATTTAGGGCTCTCAATTTTATTTTGACTTCTACAACAGTAAAGCTACGAGGCCATGTTTGGTATCGTTTTCGTATAAATGCGCAGTACCAAATTTAGTTATGGTATCACATTGACACCATTCCAAAGTAAAAACATATAAACTTACTTTCTTTTAAACTCCTCTTCACGCTTAAACTGCTGAACAGTTTTAATTTAAATTTAGTACACATATATTTTGAGTCCCGAGACAGGACATAATAAGTTATCTCAAAAATCATCCTTTAAAGGTGTGAAATGAGGTGTAGGGGGGAATTCAGAATTGACTTCTTGAAGTTAATACTGTTTAAGTTTAGGTTTGAAGTCATGTTTTTTTTATCATTTTTAACTAAATCAAAGATGTAGACCATCCCAAATTTAATATAAATCGGTTCAGCGGTTATTGATTTCCCGTACAAATTTCCACGCCACTTTTCACACCTTCAAAAGGTTGCTTGGTTATAAGATCTATCCTATGTCCTGTTCCAGGACGCAAACTATTTCTATACCAAATATCAACGAAATCGGTTCAGCGGTTAAGCGTCAAGAGGAGTTTAAAAAAAACCGGCCAAGTGCGAGTCGGACTCGCGTATTAAGGGTTCCGTACATTAAGTCCGACGCGCGCTTGACTGCACATGTCTAATAGGTTTTCCTGTCATCTATAGGTAAAAAACTATTTTGTGTATTCAGACGGACAGACATACAGACGCACGAGTGGTCCTATAAGGATTCCGTTTTTTGCTTTTGAGGTACGGAACCCTAAAAAGATTTTTTTTAATTTTGTGGAATGGTGTCAATGTGATACCTTAAATGGATTCAGCAACCCAGATTTATACGAAAACGATACCATACACGGCCTAGCACCTTCACTGATGTAGATATATCAAGATAATATTGAGAGCCCTAAATAAACTTTCAAGAGCGGATATCTCAAAAACTATTCAACATATCGAAAAAATTGACTGAATAAACTTGTAACAAATTAAATTAACTTTCATTTTGTATAAGTGGCCATGTCGCTAAGATGCATAGTTTCCGAGATATAATCGAAAAACCGGAAAATGGGACCTTCAAAGCCCCCTCTCTTCCCCCCACTCAAGGGCTACGGCCGGGGACTTTTGATATGTTCACCTCCTAACTTGTCCAAACCAAGTTACAGAGTCAAAAATTGTGTTCCGAGCATTTCCCTCTACAACGTTTTGGAGCATTCGTTGGCTGACCTAAGTAGCTTATTGCATTTCTTTAAAAACTTTTCTGTAAAAGGTTGACGGGTGTTGGGTGTTTATATGGTTTTCATTTGCATCGCCCATGATGACTTACTAGAATTACTTACGAGCACACGAGACACTAATAGTAGTTTGACAAACCTTGGTTTTCAAGAGGTATTTTATATTGACATTTGCTGTCACAAATTTTCTGTCAGATTTAGTCGCAAACCGCACGCAAAGTGCACACAAATGTGTCGACACCTTGTTACGGAAAAGTGTACACACGGCGACGACACTTTGTTTCGAAACAATTCTAGACACATTGTGTGGACTCTGTTACGACACATCTGACATTTAGTTACCACTTTGATGATTCTGCGACTGGAATGGTTATATGGGAAGTCGATAAAAATTAATTTTAGTCTGTGGTTCTCGTTCAAAACTGTCAAGAAACGTCAGCTGTCAAGAGTGTCAAGTGAACAGCGAATCTAATTTTGGAGAAAATAATTGTTTTATCGGTAAGCAAATGAAATATTTTGGCATTTGTTTAACTTAGTGAATTACAATTTCGTGATAAAATAACTCTATATAGTGTAATAGTTGAAGAGTGCGTTGTTAATTGCATATAATTTTGACCTAAGTTTAACAATTTCAGACAGCCGTCGTCACCGCAGCCCCAATCAAGGCGGCGGCGCAGCCAGAGCGGGCAAGAGCGGGCTCCGCGGGCTCTTCTTCCACGCTGAGAAGTCCTCGCCAAGTTGGCACGAACAGTCAAAGCTGCCGCTGCAATGACGCCTTCATGGCAGTTACCAGTGCTAAGGACGTGCACTGCTGGCTTACTTGACCAGAAGAGACAATACTTTAAGTGTTAGTAATGATTCAAACCGTGAAGTGAAATTGTGAACAGGTTTGCCCGAATCAGTGTAACCTCAGTGAACTCATTTACTTCATAGACTTCAAACATTTTCGAAATTAACAAAAGTCAAGCGAACATTGAATACATAGATGTTATGCATTAGATAAGATAAAAGCTGCCTGTGAAACCAAAACCAATAAATCATATTATTACTTAATATTATTTTTTAATTACCTACCATCTTTGCTTTGAATGGAAATTTGGGAAGGGAATCTCACCCGCTAAGCTACTGGCTATTCATATTTAACCTTTTGTATGCTCCTGTCAACAATTTGTAATTTATATATCAATCATAATTAAATAAAATAAAATAAATAAATAAATATTGGGGACATCTTACACAGATCAACCTAGCCCCAAACTAAGCAAAGCTTGTACTATGGGTGCTAGGCAACGACACATACTTATATAGATAAATACATACTTATATACATAGAAAACACCCATGACTCAGGAACAAATATTAGTGTTCACCACACAAATAAATGCCCTTACTGGGATTCGAACCTAGGACCATCGGCTTAGCAGGCAGGGTCACTACCCACTAGGTCAGACCGGTCGTCAAAATTAATGCATTTTTTAAAGTTGAATATAGGTAAGTACATGGGAGCAGATCTGCTCCTAAGCATACCAAAGGTTAAGGTGGTAACCACCATAAATAAATGAATGAAACAATGATTGGGTTAAAAGTTAATTTATTTTATTGGAAATCTATTAATGAAAGATACAGCAGGTATTTTTTGCCGGCAGCATAAAATCAGTAGCCAAGCATTCTTTTCTTGTTTGCACATATATTATGTAGTGTTTTAAAATAGTAAAACAACACTCAATATATTTTTGTGGTTGTACATGTGTCATAGTTTCTTCCCTTGACCCTGGCTTTGGAGCACCATAAATATGTCAAGGCTGCAATGAATATCCAAGTCACCTGAAGTTTGAAGACGTAACAGGAACACATAAGAAGTTATTTTAGCATCAATTACATATTTTATATACTTATTAGGTATGTGGGGATAAGTTATTGGCTCACTCTTACCTTTGCAGGGACGTTGTTTCGTGTTGCATTTGTGGGTGCATAATCCATTTTTCCATGACACTGTCAATATAGATAGGTAGATATTCAGCGCCTCGGTCACATTGGATCCTTTGGGTGAAATGCTGCGTACGGCCCACTATCCTTTGATCTGACCCCGTAGCATAAAGCCACCAGCCACCAGCTAAGGGCAGTCCTTTCCTAAGCAGTTCCAATAGGCGATTTTTCAGACGGCGCCTGCGTCTAAGCGAGACTTCCGCGTTGTTCGCCGCCCACAATAATGTTACAGTATGCTTTTTACTACAAATTCTAATTTACAAACACTATTATACGGCATTTTCTTGTGCTTCGATAAGTTATCTGCAAGGGGATAGCTCTCGCTACGTATCGACACCTAGGAGGCGATAACGATTCGATTTCGCATGTCAAAAGTGTCACTCGGCTAGGCAATGTATGACAGATATCGAATTCCAGTAACGAAAGTTTTGCGTTTCGTTACAACATTGCAACTTGGCTAACATTTTTGTATTCGTTAATATTTTTCGACAAACTCATCTACGGTACCTGTCATTCCCATACATTTTTTATCGATTCGTTAGCGATATCTTTTTTCGAAATGCGTTTTGGCTAGGCCCCCAGGCCCCTTACGCTCCGTAGCGATCGAAACGCAACTGTCACTATCGCACTAAGAAGAGTAATAAAGAGACATAAAGCTTTTCGTTGTCGAAGCGATAGCGATTGTAACCTTGGCTAGGCCGGCTGATAAGGTCGGTATCTACGGTCTACCGCGAAGCCCTCCGTTCGTTCGTCTATGTCTATATCTATATGCCTCTATCGCTCGAACATGCGAGACTGAGGGCCTACCGCGAACCACGTCCGACGTGTTGCCTCCTTGTCACACTTACGTACGAATTTACAAGTACGACAGAGGGGGAGCACGTCGAACGTGGTTCGCGGTAGGCCCCCTGATAGAGACAAATAACGAAATTCGACTTTAGATGTTCGCGGTAAACCCCGGTGTACTCAACTTTACTCAAGCACCTACGAGTTTAATGAAGTCTCTACTTTGTGATAATATCAAAAATGTTCTAAAAATAATGTAGAGAAAGTGTGATGGACTCACGATGGATTGGTGATGGTGGTGGTGGTTAGTATTTTCATCGTCAGCATCATCATTATCATCAATTTTAAATACATATAAATCTATACTTACAGGTGTATCTTAAGCATTTTTCGTACTGGACTGAAAACACAGGGAAATTCAATTTAACAAAAGCCAAACTAACAGTAATCAAATTCTTCAGTTCTCTACAACCAAATGAAAGAAATGTAGAATAGGAAATAAAAAATAAAACCCGATAAAATCAATGAATGTTGCTAGCACTAAATTTTAATGGGCTCGCCAGACCTTACAATAAATCGCATCCGATTTTCTGTTAGGGCCTGTCACCTTTTGCGTTTAACTGACAGGCTGATATTGTCCGGCTGAAGGCCTACCGGGACAACCGAAATACGTAAATTGCGGGGATCTTTCTCTTTTACTCCAATAAAGGCAAATTCTTTTTTTTTTAATTAGAGTAAAGCCTCCTCCACACTCGTGCGCAAATCGCGGCGCGAAGCCGCGAATGCGAGTGTGGCGTCGATTTTCGCGGACAGCAAAATCGACTCCACACTCGCGTTCGCGGCTTCGCCCGCGATTCACGCGCATAGTCTGGAGGGGGCTTGACAGAGAAATATGCCCGCAATTTGCGAACTTCGGTTTTCGCAGTTATGAGCCGAAAGGAGCTGAGTTTGCCCGAAAGGAGAAGTGTTTCCCCACTGCTGAAAAGTAAGGCTGGCCTTAAAGGGGTAACACACTATCGCACCGCACCGCGACCTTGGTGCGTCGCACCCTTTTAAGTGAGACCGAGAAACAGATATCTCTTCCTCGCTCTCACTTATGGGTGCGACGCACCAAGGTCGCGGTGCGGTGCGATAGTGTGTTACGGCCTTTACACAGTCTGAATCCGAATCTGAATTACCTAATAATCTGACTTCATAGTCTGAATTTAGGTGCCTTACCTCACACATGTCTTAAAAATTTCGATTGATCAGTTGTCTAGCGAACGTCTGTAGATAAGTAGGTACGTACGTATACAATACCTAGTTCACATGGAAGATTAATTTTAATACTTATAGCACTGCTTTTGTCGCTATATAAAAAAAAAAGCGAAAATACTGGATTCATCCAGTTAATTTGAACAGAATAAGTCGGAGCCAGTACCACCTTACGGCAAGAAATTTACGGCACTGACTGGCCCACGCTGGCCCATTGTGTACAGGGGCCTTTACAAGTTATTCGACTACTACAGAATGTCAGTAGCATCATTTGATGAGTTATTATTATTACCTACATACTGAGATTCATAATCCGAATCCAGTATGTGTGTGCTCGTCCGTATTAATTAAGTATAGAAAGAGGTGCGTCCGGAATTCATAATCTGAATTTTCATATTCTCTGAATACGGAATATTACGCGAAAGTCTGCGTAGGGGGCGCCACTCCCACAATAAGTCACAATCTAAGGCTCTACCGCCGAAATTTTGTTGTCTAACCACTCTCGCATATTCGAGCGATAAAGAGGCGGATAGCTGAGTTTCGATTTCGCGTTTCCTGGTAGGCCCTTTGTAAACAAACCGCCTTGATGTATAGCCCCCTCCAGACTATGCGCGTGAATCGCGGGCGAAGCCGCGAACGCGAGTGTGGACTCCACACTCACTAGAGGGGGCTTATCAATGTCATATTTGATTGTCTGTGAAAACTTGTCAAAAAACAGTTTAAGGGGTTTAAGGTACCAGAGCGGCTACCGCGAAAACCGAAATTCGCAAATAGCGGGGATCTTTCTCTTTTACTCCAATGAAGGCGTAATTAGAGTGACAGAGAAAAATCCCCGCAATTTGCGAACTTCGATTTTCGCGGTTATAGCCCAGTATGTATAAGTGGTATACTAACGCCGCTAGTGCTATACTTCGTTTTTTTAGCATTAGAAATTAGGTAAACAATCTTGACGTGTCTTTTAATTGAAAAACACATTTTAAAAATAAGTTACGGCAAATTTGTAACAATTATGAATCTAATACGATCATTTATATTCGTCTGCTTTCATTAGTAATAGTTATAGATTTTTAAAAAGCGTTTTTCAATTAAAAGACATGTCAAGATCGCTTACCTTCTTGCAAGTTCTTTCTAATGCTAAAAAAAACGAATTATACACTCTGGCGGCAAAACATTGCAGTAATACTCCCTATTCATAACGCACGTCAGTATCATTCTGACAGATCAATCTGAGAAATTTATTATATGAAAAAATCAAAATGTGTGTGGCTGTGGAGAATTGTTAAATTCTATTCTGAATTAATAAGTAATATGAATTCAGATTTGGATTCAGACTGTGTAAGGCCGGCCTTAGTTGACTGTGTTAAAAGTGGTAACACACTATCGCACCGCACCGCGACCTTGATGCGTCGCACCTAGTATCTTCTTTTTGTGGTCGCACCCATAAGTGAGAGCGAGGAACAGATATCTCTTACTCGCTCTCACTTATGGATGCGGCGCACCAGGTCGCAGTGCGGTGCGATAGTGTATTACCACTTTAAGGCTTGTCCAGACGAAGACAATTTTTCGCCAATCTGATTAAATTGTCCGATCAAATCAGGACGTGCGGACGCAAACGCCAATTTGGCCAATTTCATTTGTTGCATAGAGGTACAATAATATAGAGAATATAGAGATGAAACGGGGGAGGGGCCAAATGACCGAACGAAATACATTTATAGAACTTTCAGTAGGAATAGCAGAGAAACGGTATTATTGCTTGTCCTTGTCACAGTCTCACTTTTTTTTTGTTCTCCACCATAAATTTAGTACGGTCTATGGTGGGCAACAAATAACCCGACCGAATTACGTAGTTTGTTTTTGGTATATTGTCAGGAATGTTAAAACGTATTTTTAATATTGTCGCATTGCGTATGTTTTGTCCCTCACGGAGGCACGCGTATACCACTTCTATAGGATGCTACCTTCTATGATTTGTTGGCATCATTGGTTGGCAGTTGGTATGGTATCATTATTTTTTCGCTTGATATGCTAAAGTCTTCGGGCAACACCGGCTTCCAAAGGCTAAAGTGTATGTGAGCCTCGTCTTGTAAAAAAGATCATTGAAAGCATCGCGCAAGTTTACAAGCTAATCTTTAAGGGCTAGGGTTGCCAGATGGTCGGGATTTGGCGGGATTCTCCCGATTTTTAGCATGTGTTCCCGATTCCCGACAAAGTGTAAACGGTCCCGAAAAACTGTTTCACGTTATAAAACAATAACTTCAAGTTCCGAACTGTCGTCGAGCGAGCGAGCTGACGTAGTGCCAATAATGTAAAATATCGTTGTTTTTAACACAATTAGTACTTTAATTTGAATGTATTTATTTTCACGACTTAAGTCCCAAAATCCCGAAAAATTTATATTGTTTCCCGATAATAGCGCCTTCCGATCTGGCAACCCTATTAAGGGCATAGTGACAACATAATTAATTACCCTTATTCCTGTTTTCGATCCAGTACGTAAAATGCCTATAAAAGTGTAAGTACCTACTTATTCAGTTTCATAATTAATTGCCGACGTTGACGATTGAAAATGGACTTCATATTCATAGTTTAACCATTCGGTTGGGGTGTAGCAAAGGGGGGGACTGGGACTTAGAAATTTTTTTTGCAAAGTGGTGTTATTATGACACCACTTTTAAATGATTTTAATGTGTAGATCACGTGAAAATAAGCATCTTTTACTCAACCATTCCACTTCCTCCACGTTATTTTTTAGAGCACTATTGATATTAACAAAGTAGAAGGCCTTACTCGCACATCGTAAGTAGAATTTTATTTTTTGTCTCTCTAACACAGTGGTTCTTAACCTAGGGGTAATTACCCCTGTGGGGGTAAAACTGGTATTTTACGGGGGTAATAAGCTAACCTAATTATAACAATACAACAAACGTACACGTTTTATTTTTTATTACCATTGGGAGGAGGGGTAAAATCAGGTTCCCTAGTTAGTCATAGGGGTGACCGGACTGAAAAGGTTAAGAACCACTGCTCTAACATCATCATCGCATACTATTAGAAGTATTAGAACAAATTAAATTACTTTTAGAAAATATTTTAATTTGTTTTTAGTTCAAGTAGAAACACTACTAAGTGTGGGCAGAAACACTACGGGTGGCACCCGGTGCAGAAATTGTGGGTGTCACCCCAAAATTCAATCAAAATTGTAAAATATATTTAAAAAGAGTAATTGTAATTTTTGTTATTTCTTTTTACGTTTCCATCCATCGCTTTCTTTTTACGAATTTTTATAGGTGGCACTACTGATATTCACGATCGGGTGTCACCCATCGCCACCCCCCCCCCCCCCCTTTTAGCTACGCCACTGTTTGTGAGGCCTGGAGGCTGGAGGAGGAGGGAGGACAAGACTGGAGGCCTTAGTCACTTTTTCTTAGTATATGACATTTATTTCAGTTTATTCACTCTCGCATATTCGAACGATACAAATAGCTGGTTTGTTAGTGCACACCGTTGTATGGGGACCTTGCACTTTGAGACTATGCGCTGAAACTTGGCACAGTTGATTGTTAGCTGGTCTTGAGCAGATACAGACCGGGAGCCGTCGAGAGCCACCTCTCATTTAGTGGGGGGGAGGGGGAAGTTCGACGCTGCGGCGCTTCACTTGGAGCAACATTTCTCTAAAACTATACCTATTAGGGCATGTAGTATAATATCATTTTCGGATAAATTGAGGATGAGGAATCTATTTGTAGAACAAAAACAATGCACTTTCTAACAAAAAAAAAGAATAAAGTAGAAAAGACTAAAAAAAATATATTAGATTTTTTTATAATTACCAATTTTTTTTAAAAAGTGTAGCAGCAATCTGAAATCAAAAAATATAGTCGTAAAGCTACACTTATTACGTTTAAAAAATATATAGTTTATTATACAAATCTGTTGATAAATGGGAGATAAAAAATAATATTAAGCGTGGGTCAGAGTGATCTCATATTAAAGTGGGAAAGTTACTCTACAATCGTTTTTTTTTTTTAGTTTTTCGTAAATAACTCTTAAACGGTAGCCCACAGCAAAAAATATATATCCCAGTGAAAAACTTTTGAATAACCTTTTTTGTAGGAAATTGTATGTAGGTAAATTAATCGTGTAATAAAACATTTTTTGCATTTGGCCGTCGTTTACGAGTTATTTACGAATGACTAAAAAACCTTACCTCAGAGTTTATTTTCTCCCTTCAATATTTTTTTTTAATATTGATCCTAGCGAAAAAAATTGCACTTATTTTATAAGAAATCTGAAACAGATTATTTACCTACGTAAAAGATATTTTTTTGCTGTGGGCTACCGTTTACGAGTTATTTACGAAAAACTAAAAAAAAACGATTGTAGAACAAATTATAAGTAACTTTCCCACCTTAATAATATTTTGCATTGAGATCACTCTGACCCACGCCAGGCCTATGGAACTCTCCGCGCGAGCGCGGATTGATACCTACGAATCGGCTCCCGTTCACGGTAGAAAAGTAAGTCAGTTGGTTGCCACACGCGCTCACGTACGCACGTCACCGCGCGCCGCACTGTCAATTTTTACGATAGTTAAATGCTACGTAGTAGGTACCTACCTACTATTGAATTTCTTTAATTAAACATGTGATGTTTATTATGTATGACAAATGTATAGTTTTAGATATCTATCTATTAGAAATAGGTAGCAAATTCTTAATTTATTTTGGTAAATGTTTATTTTAACGACAGTAATTTAACTTTACACTTGAAAGTGTCTACTCATTTTTGCTCTGGTTAACGTATAATTAATTATCTGTATAACCTGTATTCATGGGGTTTCTATTATTTTTCTTTATTGTGTAACATTAATCTCTATCTGGTTTTAAATTACACGAAGTTTTAAAACTTAATCTTGCTGGGATTATTGCGCGGTTTATAAAACGGCGTAAACACTGCGGTTACTGCAGGGACATATGACCTTTTAAAATGACTATTTCGCAAACACTAACGCATAATTGGAATATTAGGTATAATTTATTATTTAGCTTTCCTTTTATTTCACTCCGCTGTTTAAGTAGGTATTTATTTATCATTTCTAAGCGTGAGCAACCCTAGCGTTGTGCCGGTGCGCGCGGTGCGGGGAGCGGCGCGTTGAAGGTCACTCCATTGTATTTTTGTGTAGGTATCCAAACGGTAGATATGATTCGGTCAAATTGTGTTTTTTGAAAAACTAATTATAGCCAGCATTGTATGAATGTAGTATTATACCTTTGGGTATGGTGCTTTACGCACACTAGCGTCCCTCCCCCTCCCCCTGACGCAACCCCCCCTTTTAGCATGAAATATGTCCCGGTTTACGGTTTCTTTTTATTTTTGAGAAAAGTATTAGAGTTAGGAAAAAAGTGTCAATGAAAGAAATGTTCCCTATTAAATTCTAAACAAAAAAGGTTATATTCATTTTTTTATACGACGCACCATATTGATGTTTTAGCTAGATGAACTTCGACAAAATTTTACCGTTGAAAAACTTGTTAAAGTTCAATATAACATAGTACGTGACAGTACTGAAAGAAATCTTCACGGAGAAAAAGCTTGCAAGCTTATTCTCCGTATTAGTTTTATTTCAGTACTATCACGTACTAACTTATATTGAACTTCAACAAGTTAATACATGAATATGGTGAGTCTTACCAAAAAGTTGTACATAACCTTTTTTGTTTAGAATTTAATAGAGAACATATCTTTCATTGACACTTTTTTCCTAACTCTAATACTTTTCTCAAAAATAAAAAAAAACCGTAAACCGGGACATATTTCATGCTAAAAGGGGGGGTTGCGTCAGGGGGAGGGGGAGGGACGCTAGTGTGCGTAAAGCACCATACCCAAAGGTATCATACTACATTCATAGAATCCTGGCTATAATTTGTTTTTCTTGCTCATACATTAGAACATAATTTAACCGAATTAATATTTGCGTTTTGTTTGAGAGATAAGTATCTGTTCGTAAGAACTATTATATAATCTGTGCCCACGCTTAATATTATTAACAAGCTTTTATTAGGTCGACCTGTATGTAATGTAACTATGTAATGGAATCTAAGGTAACTAATTTAACCATCTTCCAAGGATCGTAGCGTCATGAAAATTGGCAGCTGTATGTAGTTCTGATGACAATACAATAATATGGTACTGTCGAACTGATCTGATGATGGAGACAGGAGGTTGCCATAGGAACTCTGATGAAACAACGCAACCTAATTGTGTTAGGGGTTTTTAGAATTGTCTCGATGAGTAGGTATTAGTTGTCTGTCGTAAGAAAAGTACAGTCAGCGATAAAAGCTTGGTACCTAAAATAATTTTTTTGCCAAAAACTTATTTATCTCCCATTTATCAACAGATTTGTATAATAAACTATATATTTTCTTAAACGTAATAAGTGTAGCTTTACGACTGTATTTTTTGTTTTCAGATTCCTGCTACACTTTAAAAAAAAATTGGTGATTATAAAAAAAATCAAAAATACGTTTTTTAGTCTTTTCTCCTTTATTCTTTTTTTTTGTTAGAAAGTGCATTGTTTTTGTTCTAATAATAGATTCCTCATCCTCAATTTATCCGAAAATGATATATTACATGCCCTAATATGGGTTATTCGCGGATGGTCTAGAACGCAAAATGACTAGTGTAATATTTTGTCTATATCGCAATTAGTCTACATCGCAAACGGTCTAGAACGCAAAATGCCCACATTATTTTTTCCGTTTTATCTTAACTTTATAGCGATGTCGACGGAGCCCCGCTTCCGCGGGGCTCCTATTCTGTGCTGTTTGGCCTTCGGCCATTTGAAGATACCTAACGAACCTAACCTACCTATGTAAAATGTGGTGATATAAAAAGTAGGCATTTTGCGTTCTAGACCATCCGCGATTGACCCCCTAATAGCTATAGTTTTAGAGAAATGTTGCTCCAAGTGAAGCGCCGCAGCGTCGAACACACCCCCTCCCCCCCCCCCCCCCACTAAATGAAAGGTGGCTCTCGACGGCTCCCGGTCTGTATCTGCTCATGACCAGCTAAGAATCAACTGTGCCAAGTTTCAGCGCATAGTCATAAAATGCAAGGTGTCGTGCACTAACAAACCAGCTAAAAGGCTAATAGACGATCGAACGAAAGCGTTCGTGGTAGACCATAGATCGGTAGACCCTCTTGAACTAGGGAGTTTTTTTATAGTTCAGTTCTAGGAGGCTGTTTAAATTGATCCTAATATAAGTATATATACCTATCATTTATTTTACACATGTACCTATTTTAGGAGTAGGTAACTCTAGTGAGCAGTTACATGGCAGTTACCATATGATGTGACATCAATGGAGTCCACACATCCATAAGCTATGGTAACTGCTTTCTAACAGGGCGTTTGTGACATTTTCCATCTCTGTTGTACAAGTAAATTAAAATAAAAACTTTTTTAGCCAACAGAAAACTAAAACAATAATTATAACTAATTCAATAATCATTGTTTTGTTTCAGAGGTATGACGTCGAAGGGTAAAGGGACTGAACTGCAAATAACATTTGATATTCTATGCACTGGAGGACACAATAATTATGAAACTGAAATTTCTGTTAATAATCTGGTAGGAATTAAATTTCTCTTCAAACAAGATGACGGTAGCGGGATACAAACTCAATACCTTGCTAGAAAACTTGAAAAAGCCATTGAATATACTGTTAAAATAAAAGTTAATAATTTCGACGAGAAGATTTGTTCAGACAAACCAAATTGGGAAGTTATTGGTGATACATACGCAAATACAAGTATAATTGAAAATTGCCGCTCACGATCTCCAAAAGATGCATTTGGTTTTCATCTTGATGTTACTATAAAGGCGTTCAAGGTTGAGGCTACAATTTACAAGAAACTATGTGATGACACTGAGTTCACTGACTTCCAACTGACCACTACAGATGGCAGTCTGGCCATCCACAAAGCAATCCTTGCTGCACACAGTGACGTTTTCAAAGCAATGCTTTGTCGAGAATGGAAGGAGACAAATGAAGGCCGTATACAGATGTCAGGCGTCTCACTCCAGACCCTACAGCACTTAAAAGACTACATGTACATGGGAACTCTGCCCGCTGATGAACTACTACTACCGTTGCTGTCCATCGCTTCATGCTACATGATCACAGAACTTAGAAATGAATGCATATCAAAGCTGACTCAGATTATTAAACCAGAAAATTTGTATGATTTTTTGGAATACTCCATTGAAAATAAAATACCTGAACTGACATTTGCTATAATGAGGGCGACCTCTGAGGGTGTTCTTCAAAATGCGGAAAAAGCATTATTGGAAAAGCGTAGCAAGGAAGAAATAAAGGGAGAATAACTTGTTTTACTATAAGTAATTTGGGTACCCCTGATTGCGGGAGATATATATAATATTTTTTCTTGTTGCTACATTAGTTACATTACTACAAACTTGTAACCATTGGGTAATTATTTTATATATAAAAGTAATTTAGGTACCTACTTATTTACATAATGTGTAGGTACAATGTGTAGTATAAAGATCTACATAAATAATATACCTAGTTATAAATAAATATTTTACTTAAACTTGTCTTACAAATATATTATGTTGGTTCTTATTCAATAAATACCTATTAGAATTTTTTTTTTATTTGCTATTGTCCAAACGTTATCTAAAGCCCGCTCCACACTCGTGCGCGAATCGCGGCGCGAAGCCGCGAACGCGAGTCTGGAGTCGATTTCGCATATCAGCGAACTAGACTCCACACTCGCGTTCGCGGCTTCGCCCGCGATTCACGCGCATAGTCTGGAGGGCGCTTAATAGTGGTAACAGAGGGCCTACCGCGAACCACGTTCGAAGTGTTGCCTCCCTGTCAACCTTACGGACAAATTTACAAGTGCGATAGAGTGGCAACACGTCGAACGTGGTTCGCGGCAAGCCCTCAAACTATCACACCGCACCAAGGTCATTGTGCAATGCACCCAGAGAGAAATGATACTAGTTGCTGCGCCGTCAAATAGAACAGAAAGCGTTGGGCCCTTGCTCGGGCCTAACGCTGCTTCTAAAGGCCCCTGTACCACAGAATAAAATATTAGTACTAGGTACAAAAGACTCACTCTCTAACAAAACGCGTCTGTTACGATCAGTACAGATATGGCCGCTAGGTGGCGACAGCGCCACGCGCGGCTTATGGCTTTTCCCAAAATTGGGGTGGAACGGATGTACTTTTAGCTACCTGTAGCAAAGCGACGAAATCGCGGAGTGAGCCACGCCTGCCTGTACACAATGGGCCAGAGGGGCTACCGCGAAAACCGAAATTCGCAAATTTCGGGGATCTTTCTCCTTCACTCCAATGAAGGTGTAATTAATAGAGTGACAGAGAAAAATTCCCGCAATTTGTGAACTTCGATTTTCGCGGTTATAGCCCAGCGCCGGACAGTCCAAGGGACGCAGCCATGCGGTAGAATGAGATAGCAATATCACTTGCTCGCTCTAACGCATAAATGCGTCCCCCAGACTGGCCCATCCACCACTTATGGGTGCGACGCACCAAGATGACACACCGTCTTAAGATGAGGATTAAATAAAGCATGAACAATTTTTAATAACAAAATATTTTAATGTTAGAGCAGGTACACATGGGGAATTTCTTATACTATATAAACTATAAATGAATGATTAATGTTATTTTACTGCGAATTATTACTCAGAAACCTTCTTAGTCATTTTTGTGTTACCTTCTAGAACAATGTCAGGGTTGACTAACGTGATAGCACATAATAATTCTGCTATATTATTTTCTGTTGCAAATTCAAAGAGACTGAACCAGTCTCCATGTTTAGCTGTCTGGGCAAGCGTTGATATGCATTCAGCCTTTAAATCTTCAATCAAATAGTATGAAGCGATCAATAATAATGATCGAAGCCCTTCTTCGGGCAGAGTGCCCAAGTACATGTACTGTTTCAAGTGTTGAAGAGTCTGCAGTGTAACTCCTTTGATCTGAACCTTTCCCTCGGTCGTCTCCTTCCATTCTCGGCTGAGCATTGCCTTGAACACGTCGCTATGGGCTAGACGTGCGCGCCGACCTAAAATTTGCCGGCGGCGGCGCGCCGGCTTTTTTGGTCGGCGCGGCGCGGCGGCGCCGGCGTGTGGCAAGTTTTTTCATTTAGGTATTACCTACTAAAAACTGCAAAAATTAACTATCTATAGTTTTTCACTAGCATTATACTTACGCACACGCTGTTCTTGTACATATCCCCGATTCTAACATACATTTTTTTTTAAACAAAAGGGGGTGGCTGTCTTCCGGCTAGCCACCCCAAACCACTTTTTGTAAGTTTTTTTTGGTCTAGATAGCAAGATATTCGTTAGTTCATGATTGTTCAGGCATTAGAATCGTTAGGGCCCCGATTCCTTAATTTTTTTTAATTTTTTCAAAGTGGGGTGACTGTCTTCACGCTAACCACCCCACCCCGAAATCAGCCAAATTAACTAGGTATGTCCCAGATTATATAATAGTTCTTACGAACAGATACTTATCTCTCAAACAAAACGCAAATACCTACCGTTTTGATACCTACACAAAAATACAATGGAGTGACTTTCAACGCGCCGCTCCCCGCACCGCGCGCACCGGCACAACACTAGGGTTGCTGACGCTTAGAAATGATAAATAAATACCTACTTAAACAGCGGAGTGAAATAAAAGGAAAGCTAAATCTTAAATTATACCTAATATTCCGATTATGCGTTAGTGTTTGCGAAATAGTCATTTTAAAAGGTCATATGTCCCTGCAGTAACCGCAGTGTTTACGCCGTTTTATAAACCGCGCAATAATCCCAGCAAGAATTAGTATTAAAACTTCGTGTTATTTAAAACCACATAGAGATTAATGTTACACAATAAAGAAAAATAATAGAAACCCCATGAATACAGGTAATTAATTATAAGTTAACCAGAGTAAAAATAAGTTGGCACTTTCCGGTGTAAAGTTAACTTACTGTCGTTAAAATAAACATTTACCAAAATAAATTAAAAATTTGCTACCTATTTCAAATAGATAGATATCTAAAACTATACATTTGTCATACATAATAAACATTACATGTTTAATTAAACAAATTCAATAGTAGGTAGGTACCTACTACGTAGCTTGTAACTATCGTAAAAATCGACAGTGCGGCGCGCGGTGACGTGCGTACGTGAGCGCGTGTGGCAACCAACTGGCTTGTTTTTCTACCGTGAACGGGAGCAGATTCGTAGGTATAAATCCGAGCTCGCGCGGAGAGTTCCATAGGCCTGACTATGTGAATTCATCGGACGACCTTAGTTCACGTTTGTTCAGGCATTAAAATCGTTAGAATCTCATTAGATTTGCCATAAAAAAATAAAATCGAAAAATTCATATATATGGCCGTGCATCGGCGCGCCGAGTGGATGAGCCGGCGGCGGCGGCGCGTATGAATGGCGGCGCGGCGCGGCGGCGCCGGCGCGGCGCGCACGTCTACTATGGGCTGCCAGGTGCGCTCTATGTACAGCAACGCTACCATTTTCAGATCCCAAATTAAAGTCGGTGAACTCCACATCATTATAAAGCTTCACAAGCAAACAGTCTTGAACCTTGTGTGCAGAAATAGTGATATTCAAAAGACATGTGCGCACATTGTTTAAACTAATATCACAATTTAATTTTTCACCAAGTTTTCTGGTTTCCTTTCTCTCTCTGCAGAACCACTCAGAATACAATGGCTTATCAAATTCAAGACAAGACACCTTCAGTTTAACTTTATCAATTTTATCATCTTTAGCTTTTACGTGCTGTTGTGCAGTAATGAAAGTCAAAAGTGCACTTTGACTATCCTTGGTGTAAAATTTGAAACGCACCGTAGCTAATTCATTAACAGTAAATTCTTCGCTCTGCACTTCATTTTCTTCTTCAAGGATGGATATCATGCATCTTAATTTCAAGAATGATCCATGCTGTTTTTGTTTGATTATTCTGAAACAAATAGTTTAAATTAACCTACAAATTTTTAGTTTAAGGTTTAGGTGTGGGTAGTTTAAGGATAAGGAGTTAGGAATGATATAGTTCGTTTTTTTTAGCATTAGAAAGAACTTGCAAGAAGGTAAGCGATCTTGGCATGTCTTTTAATTGAAAAACGCTTTTCAAAAATCAAAAACTATTACTTATGAAAGCAGACGAATATAAATGATCGTACTAGATTAATAATTGTTACATATTTGCCGTAACTTATTTTTAAAATGTGTTTTTCAATTAAAAGACGCATCAAGATTGTTTACCTAATTTCTAATGCAAAAAAAAACGAAGTTATAGTTAGCAAAATTCTCTCTGTTATGTTAGCTAATTATAAGCGTGTTGGGCTATTACTTACAAATTCATGGGCATGGTGAATGGTGAACACAGTGGTTAAAATTTGGCGATGAAAAATATAATATACGTTTTTAGCTAAAAGAGAATAAGTACGTTTCCTTGCCTACCAGTATTTTTACAAGCAATTTTGTTAAAAACTACTGATAACTAATTTGAATAAGAAAATTATGTACAACGAAACAAAAAGACACTAACAAAAACTAAACAAAACAATAAACTTATAATAAACTATTGTATTGACCGTATTGACTGACGCCGCCGGACAGTAAGTAAAAGTACCATAACGGGTAAATACAGTGTTACCACTTACAAGGAGTTATAATATTTCATCTCAGCATTTCATAGCTCCAAATTAGAGTAAAAACAAAACAAGACTTATCAGTTTTCCGATATTATTTTCGGTTTATTTATAGAAATAAAATGCAAGTATCACCAATTCATTAATGAAATGTTTATAAAAAAATAATCAAATAAAACAAACATCATATATTTTTGAACGCACTTTGATATTTTTGACATGTTAATGACATTAATGAGTTGAATGACTGACGTCCGACTCCGACATTGATTTTATCGTCATGTTACTCATGTTACAAGAAAACTTGAGTTCTTTATAATAATTATAATGAATGAAATGACATTTACGCTGCTACACTGTTTTGTGCTACCGGTAGAAATAGAAAGCTAATTACATGCCCTTTAGAGCATTACACTTCAATTATGCTTTAAAGACTTTAAACCCTATGTCTGAAAAGTAATTCTATGCCATAGTGAGCTGTAAATGTTTGCGTAATAATTTAGCACTGGCATTATTATGTAAATAGATAAACTTCCTGATTCACAATGACGTTACAATAAGTCATACTTGCTAAGGCGAGTATCACGGTATTACTCGGTCTCGGTCGTAGCCGGGATCGTGTCAAATTAGAACATATCTGTAATTTTAATGATTGTATTGATGCCGCTGAAAATGTGGGACAAAGCCAAGCTATACTGGTCAAAGACCAATCGTTGGCATAGAGGTATGTAAACTAATTTACCTATAATTTATAACTTTTATAATTTTAATTAAAACATCACATTGATCATACTCTAATTCTAGGTAGTTAATTCGGTTTTTTAACTTTTAAGTTTTCGCTTGCGTGACCTTCTGCATGATGATTTGTGTAAGAATAAGTGCTAGTTGCACCATGTGCACTTGACAGACTGATCAAGCTCACCCCGTGCGCCGCGAGTCGCTTGTTGTTGATTTTGCCCTTTTAAATGGACATCAGGATTTAGAAGGATGACACTTTATTTTTCCTAAAATGGAATCCACGAATATAAAATATTATTGACATTTCCAGTGTTCCTGATATTTCTGATAGTGGAGCTACGATTGGTGCCCGGAGGCCAGGTTGGGTTCTGGTGCAACGACCCGGCGCTGTCACACCCGTTCACCGGAGACACGGTCAACAGGAAATGGCTGCTTGTTACAACTATATTCCTTCCGCTTGTCGTTGTGAGTGCCTTGTGTTTGATACTATATGGATATTAAAGTATTATAAGTACCGATAGTTCCGACTGATCATCTAGCGACCTTCACCAAGGAGGAGTTTTGGCCGAAGGGTGTCAAGTTTCGGCGGTTCCGCGGCCGGCTGCCTGACACTGCGGGGTTGCGTAACGTAATGCATCGCAGCCATAATGTGATTTGTAGTGTTTAGTTTTAAAATATATTTTTATAATATGTATGCTAGTTTTAAGGTATTTATGTATGGGCCACTAGTTGCCTGAAATAAAGATTTCATTTCATTCATTCATTCTAGTAGTCTATTATTAAGAGGACCATGGACAACTGCTTCATATTTCTACATGATTTATTGTATACTGACCATAGGTATGCCCCTTTGTTTGACCAAAAAACTGCCAAACCTTTCAGTGGCCCCAAAAATGTATTTTCGGTAGTATCCGGCCAGTTTCAGTTTCCGTTTCAGCCAGGAAAAATCCGGTTTCGGTAGAAAATATACTTAAATCTATTGTTTCATCAGAAACATCCTAATTTTAACTTAATTATTAAAACTTTTTTTTCCAGATGTTGATGGCGGAAAGAAAATACCATAAAAATGAAAAATCCAAGTTAAAAACGAAATATCGAGCATTGTCCTGGTACAAAGAGTATCTATTTGGTCTTCTTCTGAATATAACTGTAGTGCAAACCCTCAAGCTGATGGTGGGGTCTCCGAGACCGCATTTCTTCGACACATGTCAGCCGGAAGAGGCTTCAAGCTGTCAAGGGTAAGATGTAAAATTTTTTGTTTTGCACTCTAGCATAGAGAAATATAAATAAATAAATAATAATCGGTATCGCTACTCAATAATATAGATGTCTCTCGTGTGGCGACTCACGAAATTTGTGTTGAACAACAATTTACAAGCATATTAGAAGCAGAAGTAGTTGAAAATAGAGTTCCGGTTAATTTAATCCAGTTATAATATTAGCTGAAAATTGTTGAGCAATTGACTTTTCGGTCGCCGCAACATCTATTATCAA